>NW_004955448.1:16887941-16906575 GCF_000276665.1 Chinchilla lanigera | reverse complement strand
GGTGCCAGCCGCGGCCCCCGCGGAGCACTTCCACCCCGGGCCGCCGGCCGGGAACGCGGAGCCGCGAGTGCCCCAGGCCGCACCTGCGGGGCGGGTCCGTCTGGTCGGCGCGGGTTCGGGCTCTGAAGCTGGAGGGAGGTGCGGGGAACGGGTGGGGTTTGTGCCAGGCGACTGCGGAAGGGGCGGCGGAGTGGGTTTTGTGTCGTTGCCCTTAGGTGGGGCGAGATTCTCCGCTACAGGGTCGTCACTAACTTTTTGGAAAAATGAAAGATCCATCTCAACTTAGTATTTTCCCCTTTATTAAGGTTATGTTACACGAAAGTCTCCCAGAGACCGTTTTTAAGGGTAATGTTTAACAACATATCCCATCACTGCCTTTAAGGAATGTTTTTTCTTTTCTAGCATTTCTCTCATTTTGGATAACTGAGTGAACTGGGATTAGAATTGTTTCGCAGAACTTATTATGTATATATATATTTAAATTATGCAGCATTAAGGAGAATTTAGTGTGTTTATTAGTAGAAAAGAAAACATGCATATCTTGGGATAGCTTTTTTGTTTGAGATTTTAAATTTATCTTCCCCTCTTTTTCTTGACTCTAGGGTGTATGTGTATGTAAATAACATCAGGGTCTCGCATATTTTTCTTAGAGTCATCTGTGACTTTTAATTCTTATTTTACATTAAAGAAAAAAGATACTTTATATTGAGCAGAAAACAGTGCTTTTATTACAGACATTCTCTTTAATTGTTGTTATAGCCAATTACAGCTTATAAGTGTTGTATAATTTTTCAGAACAATTGTAGGAATGTATTCACTAATACTAAGATCTCTTTGTGATGGTTATGTTCCACGAAGGTATAAACTTAGAGCTATCAGGAAATCAGTCGTGGTTTATAGTTATGTAAGTTGCCCATCACATTATGTATTTTGAATGCACTTTGCGGTTATTGATACTTTCAAAAGTTTAACTTTTAAATGCAAAAATTTTTCTCGGATCAGAGATAATTATGTTTCTGTGATTGAAGTTAATACAGTTTGTGTTCAATATGACTTTTAAGATAGGAAAGATTTGGGGCTGGGGATTTAGCTCAGCGGCAAAAGCGCCTGCCTGGCAAGCGCAAGGTCGTGAGTTCGGTTCCCGGTACCGGAGAAAAACCAAAAAAAAGATTTAAGATAGGAAAGATTTGATACTACAGAATGAAGTAAAATCAGGAGTAATGTAGCACCATGAGTAGAGTAGTGCAGGTAGGAGAGACCCAGCTAAACAAATGGAAACTTGTGTAGGATAACTGGGTATTTGATAGATTAAAAAAGTGTGGTAGTTTAGACGGACGTAAATTGGTTGTGAGCCAGCGCTGGTGGAACAGGACTGTTGATGTATTTTCTACATGACAGTGTGGACATTCGCCTTTTGTGTCCCATGTGTGTTTGTTTTTTCTTAGATTCAGTCCTACCACTCACTTCTCTTTATCTCTAAGGTCCACTGTAGTTTGGATATTTCACCATTACTATGGGGGGTAGTGTTTCTGTTGTTTTGTTGTCTTTCACTCACATGTGGTGAGTTCACAGAATGATACGTATTTTTATTGTTGTTTGTGTCCGCATTTGCTCTTATTTTAGGCTTTGTCGGAGCCTCCTGCCCGCTTTTGGACATCATTTCAGATAGGACTTGGGGTAGTGCTAGTGAGCCTGTGGAATGTGTGCCACAGCAGACTGTAGGCTCCATCCGTTCGCCATCACCGCGTTAGGATAGTTACCATATATTCTTTTTCGTAAGGATTGGGAGGTCTCTGAGAACAAGGGCTGTATACTATCTGTCACTGTAGTCTCAGTGCATAGAATAATTGAGTACCTACTTGCAGAGAATAGTCAGTTAAGTGACCTGCCCAAAGTCATGTGACTAGAGACTCCGACCAAGACGCAATCCAGGTCTTCTGACTATACAACTTTAATATTATGGAATGAAAATTTGTTACCTGTATTGACTTTATGTGAGGAAAAGGCATGAATTAAATATTTTAAATGATTATCCTTTTACTCTGTTTAATGCTGCCAGTGTACCTTCTGTCCCTCTTGGAGCTTTCCATTGCTTTTCCCAGCTTTGCCCATTTGCCATGCCTGGCTTGGAGGCTTTTTTACACGTTCCTTGTTCCGCCTTGACTGCTTCCCTGTCCCTCTCCCAGATCTGGCCAACTCCTAGTCCATTTTAAGTCTCAAGTGTCCACCTTAAGGGAGCTCTCCCTGACATTGTTTGACCCCATTCCTTTCCCAAACCAGAGCAGATTACCACTTTATACCATTTTTTTTTGCCGTGTTCAAAATAGGGACTTACTTGTTTTGATACTTATTTGATAAATATTTGTTTCTTTCTTTAGGCTGTAAGTTACCTGAGCACGGCCTTCTTATTTATCATGTCGTTTCCCCTACTTACATTACCTGATATGACTGTATTCACTCATAGGGCTCCCAGGCCTCTGCTAGGGACAGAAATACAACAGTGAATAAAATAATAATCTACCTCTAGGAGAATTGAGAGATACACAATTTTCAAATGAACTAAAGCTTAACAAATTTAAGTTAGCTACAAAGGAGTTATTGCCAAAGTTTAATATAAATTGTAGAAAGGTGTTTGTTCTTTCTTGGAGATCTCTCAAATCCAGTTGAGTAGTTTTCTATGTGGGAATGACAGGAGACATTTTCATTTACAGCAGAATTCTTGTTTAGGTCTCAACATGGGAGACCTTGTCACTCCTGCTTTTTACAAGCATCATGCATTACAACAGTGTATACGTGTGGGAAAAAAATTTACTAGACTTTTTCGTAATGTTATCTCATCTTTGTCCTCCAAACCGTTTTATCTAGGTAACATTAACACTGACAGTTGAGGACACCACGGAAATAAGGAAATTTACTTACTAAACTCAGAGGAATTTAATTCTTAGAATTTCCAGAGCCAAGGTTAGAATTTGGATCTTTCTCCATACTTTTTCTGTTTTCCTTATGCTTGTTTGTTTTTAATGGTGCTATCTTGCTGTGTTTTTGTTTTTTTTTTAAATAGTACTTCAGATAGGGTGACTTTGGAAAATTGAGTCATTCTTATTTCAGAGGATCTTATATCTTGTTTTCTTGAAAATTTTCATAATACTGTATTTCATTGGGTCTTAAGGTAATACTTTATTTGCTTAAATCTATATACTTAGAAAAGTAAAAAGTAAAAAGATAATTATTTTAAAAACATGCAGACAAAATTTCAGAGATAAATTATAGTACACTTTTGTTTTGAGAGTAAATTCTGAAATCATTTTGCAGTACCACACTAACGGAAGAAAATACACCCAACAGCTTTGAGTTTTTGTAGGCTTCGATTGCTTTCATAGATTTACCCGTATACTTGCTCACAAGATATTGTCAAAAGGTGATTGTTTGGCTTTAAAATCCAAGGTTGCTCCCCAGTTTTTATTACTAAATAGAAGTTTAAGTCTATCCTTAGGTTAACTTGGATCTTGAATAAAATTACCTAGCATAACCAGTATATGGGACATAAAACTGAGGTGATTTCTTTTATGTTAAACTACTAAGATCATTATGCTGTACTAAGACTTTTAAGCCAATTTCACGGTATTTTTCTCTGTATGATATAAATTGGGAAAGTGTGAGCGTGTGTTATAGTGATTGCAGGTGTACTCCCTGGAGTGTTAGGCAGAGCAGCAGTCTGACATGTCGCTGCGTCTCTTTACCACCCTTCTTCGCTGCATGACTGCACACCATCAAGGGCGCGCACTGTGTCTTGACTTTTCATCACTGCATCTCCAGCTAGCACTATTGCTGACTTAGACTGTCCACACTACTGTCATGGACTCTAGGAGATTTAAAAAAAAGTGGATGAGTAAAGGAGTTTATACTTTAGGTGACAGAAGGGGGAAGAGGTGTGTGGATCATTGTGTGGGCCTTTAGCCTTGCTGATACAATACTTCTTCATGCACCAGTTCGCTTAATAATTAGTGTCATAGCTGATAAGAAGGCAGAAACTGATAGTTTCTCTAATTTACCTGCTAGTCTGTGGCACTGGGCCGGTGTCCCTGCCTTTTTTAGCCATCCTGTCTTATTTCAGGATGACCTGGAATCCAGCTGAAAGTATTTTTAAGGAATGACAAAACTCTAAGTGTACACTCCCGCTGTCTTCTCATGTTTAATGCAAGGTTATACAACAAAAGTCAGTTGAGAATGTTAAATGAGTCAGACCCAGTCTCTAAAGCGGCAGCCTCTCTGTACCAGTTCAGATTGTTGCAAGGTTTTCTTAGCGCCAAAGGATTTGGGGTAATGTTGTGACCTTTTATTTAGAAATAAACATACTTTGTGGATGTCTTTATTCATACTAAAATTGGCTTTTTTGCAGTATCTTCAAAATTCCAGAGACTTCCAAGGTTACCTTCATTTTGCTGTTTGTCCTTAAAAGTGGATTAAACTTTTGCAAAGTACAAGTTACAGGAGATACATGAAGATACTGTTCCTTTACCCACTCTTTTTCCTGTGACTAATAGCGCTTGTATTTAAGAAAAATTGGGAAGGAAAGGTGAAGTTAAATGGTATCATTGAGATAGAACCTTGGCCTCCTTAGCACCTAGAGTTAATTAGTTTATTTTGGGAAAAAGAGTTTATCAGTTTGTTGTACCTTGAAGCAGTGTTTTGGTGCATCTAAGATTGTAAGTGATACAGAGCAAGTAGACAGAACCCATGGTAATAGATTGTTTACATTGTAATTTTAAGCAGGAAAACACTGGTAGTATATTTTTAATTTCTGTGAGATTTTTAAAGGAAAATATTGGAATTATGTTGAAACAATTAAAATGAGATTGCAAATGTTAGCAAAAAGGAAAATAGAAAGCCATGTGCCTCAATTAAACACCAAGAGATGTTTAGACAGTTGATTCATGAGGCCTACATTGAGAGCTTGTTGGGCAAAAAATGAACATACCTAAAGGGACGGATTTATTTCCTGCCTTCTAATGAGTATTTTCCTTTAAATTTTGTGCGGATCAGGATTTAACAAAAATGGAGACGCTGGGATAGAGAAATTATACATTTCCATAACTGAAAAGATTTTAACTTTTTCCCTTGAATCAGTTGTTTCCATATATCTTAGAAGCAGTTGTTTTATGTTTGTTTTTGTTATTCCCATTTTCTGTAAGTTAATGCCAAGAAAATGAGCTCTTTGATTTTGTTGTCAACTTTTGCTTATGCTGTGCAGATTATCCCCTGCTATGAATTATCTCCAGAAAGTCTTTTATCACATCTTAAATTTACTGTGCTAACCAGTCTTCTTCTAGGCCGCAGCATTCTTTAGAACTGACCTGTTTACAGTAACAGAATAAAGAGGAATTTTAATACCATTGTGGTGTATTGTTTTAAAGCACTGGAGACCAGATTCTTTTTTGTTCCTCAAAAGTGAATGCTTAGCTTTGAGGAGCGTGTAAATGTCTCCTGATAGCCCAAATCATCATATAGCTTCATTTTGGCAAATGAGGGAGAAAAGGTTTAAAAAATATTCTAGGAAGGTGCTGTGACATTGTAATATTGGCATAGACGGCCACTGGGTATTCTGTGTAGGGGCAGGACTAGGGTGAGAAGAGCGAGGCGTCTCAGTTCCAAAGTTAGCAGCACTACCTGTGCGCGTCATTCATTCAGAGTCCCTGTTCCGGACCTCTGTGGCCCCCTCGATGTAGTCCTCATGCCACAAGTTCATAGAACTTCGGATAAAGTGTCAGTAACAGTACGAATTGACTGCCTGCTGAGTGCCAGCCGCTGTGTAAGCACTTTACATGCACTTTCTTTACATAAGCACTTTTACATTCGTACTCGAAAAACCCTGCAGCGTGAGAACTTCTATAGGAGTGTTTCCATTCATTTCTGACTGACTTTAGAAAGAAAGGTTGAATAACTTAAGTGGTATCACCCAGTTAAGCAAAAGCTCAAACCTCAAGTCTTTGTGTTTTAAATCTACGAATTTATCTCCTATTCTGTGTGTTGGAAAAAATTACTTCTTGATAATATTATAATTTCTGTATTAAGAAACAGTGCTCCCCAAAATATGTGACATGATGCATTTTACTTTTAAGGTGAGTTAGAGGTCTTAGCAGTACCAAATTAAAGATCTCCGTACTTGTCGCCACATACTTTAAAGCTTGAGGGTCTTGGCCGTATGCTAATGAAGCCGCAGATGACACACAGAGCAGAGCACCTGAATTTAGAGGTAGTTCAGTAGGCGTCCTGACTCACATACCTAGTAAAATAAGGTGTTGGAGTATAATGACTTACATGGTGAAATATGTCACCATTCTGTTCTGTCTCTTCATGTGAATTTCTGTGAATTTTTATCTCTAATTTGTGAAAGTTAGAGATTGGAGTAGAATATTTAAGTTTCTTAAACGCCTTAGCATGTATGGCAAGAGTAGGGGTAAATTTATTGTGTAGAGATTGAGATCCTGATCTTAGTTATGGAGAAGTATGAGTTTATCTTCTTCTTGTCTCTAACCTTACTATTAGGACCACTCACCTTTGTTCTTCCTAATGCTTTGTTCATAATGCTTGTGTAGTGATAGTTCTAGAGTTGTGATTTTTACAACTGAACAGGAGCCCCTGAGAGAGAGAAGGACCATTGATGCTTATTAGTAAGTGTACTTATTAGGTGGAGGAGCAGTTTAGGATGTTTCTTTTTCATATGTAGGAATATAAAAGAATTTCTTTGAAAAACAAAATTCTGTCTTAGAGGGTTAAAATAATTTATCAGTTTTTCTGACTTTGTACAGTCCTTCATACCTTAGCTAGAGGTATGTGGAGGAGGCCTGACTTCTAGAGATTTCTAATCTTATCATCCTAGTTTAGACTGCATGGGCATTTTTCTCTGCCTAATCACAGTAGCTAATATTAAAGAATTGTTATGTGCCACAAACTGTTTTCTGTAATAATACATTAAATCTGCACAACAACCTTAAGAGAGAGATGACACCGTTATTAACATCTCACAGATGAGAAAACTGCTCACCTCTCCAGTCGCAGCTCCTAACATTGCTAGGTACAATTGAAACACTCATTCATCTTTCCTTTAGGTTATATTGTGAATTAGGTGGTCTTTCTTGGCGTTCTAACTATCATGTGTAAATCAGCTTTCTTTCACTATAATGTGTTTTTAACTTCTAAAGAGAAAATGTTTATTGTGACTTGTTTTTAGAGGTTTCAGTCCATGGTTGGTCAGCCCCCTTGGTTTGGGTCTTTGATAAGATAGCATATCATAGCAGGAGCACATAGTAGAGCAGAGTTGCTTGCTCATATAAGACAGGGAGCAAAGAGTGAGGAGGCGGCTGGGGTCGCACAGTCCAGGACACACCTTCACTGACCTTAGGGCCACTAGGTCCTACCTCAAGGTTCCACATCTTCCAGTATTGCCATGATGGATACCAAACCTTTAAACACAGGGGCCTTTGGGGGACATTCACGATCCAAACCACAGTATTCTGCTCCTTACTCCTAAAAGTTCATGTCCGTGTCACAAAACAGAACACGTGCAGTCCATCTCCAGGAGTCTCAAAGTCTAAACTGCTGTAGCATTGCTCAAGAGTCCAAGTTCAAAGCCTGTGAGACTCAGAGATGCTCAGCTATGAGCCCCTACAAAATTTAAGAAGGTTTCAGATTTCCAAGACACAACTGTGAAATACGGTAGGCTATACATTCCCATTTTAAAAGGGAGGAATAGGGGAGTAGAAAAAGGGGTTGGTCCAAGACATGAGCAAAACCAAGCAGGGCAAACATTAAATACTAAGCCTCCCCTCCATGTCCATGCAGCATCTGGACTCTGTGGCAGAATGTGGGCTTCTACAGGCTTGGGCAGCATGACCCTTACAGCCTCGTGGTTGCAGCCCAGATGGCCTGCTTGCTGCATGTTGCTTTCTGTGAGCAATACCGCACATCACTGGCACCTTCCTTCTGTTGCGTGAAGCTTCATTCCCACAGCTCCACGCTCTGTGAGAGGCTGCTTGCAGGAACTCCAACCCCACGACATATTTTGGGGCCTCCCAGGTACTACTTGGAATTCTTGATGCAGCCCACCATGTTCCTGTAATTCTTGTATTCTGCATGCGTGCACAGTCAGTATCACATGAACAGTACCAGTGGGCCACCAGTTTGAGCTGGACGTGTATGTGCGGGAAAATCTGCATGAACCACAGCTACGGCATCCTCGAAGTGCCTTGCTGGCCAGACATGGGAGATGAGTCCTAGAGAAGTAATTCCCTAAGTGATTCTGTGCGGCAGGATGCCCCACAGCTCTCTTCTCAAAAGATTTTACTCTGGAATGTATTTGAAAAAGATTTGCATTTTTAGGTCTTTCAGCGAGTGGTGAGTGGGATGATCTTGTAGATGTGTAAGATGTCCTTCAGCCATTTTCTGTTATCCTAGTGCAGAGCACTTACTTTTTTATTCTTGCTAGCAACTGTGCCCGCCTTGCCTGCGCTTTTACACATACTCCCTTTCTGGCCAAGCGGGAATTACTCAGAAATTTTTTTTCTGCACTTCTTTGCTCCTGAGTCTCACTTTTGTTTGAAAGCAACCTGAGTGCTCACTGCCTTGAAAACTACTGTACCAGTGACCTAGTCCATTGCCTTTAACTTTAGTCTTCCAGGTAGTGCCAGAGTGGACAAAATGCTGCCATTTTTTCTTGCTGTGTTTAAGAAAGATAACCTCTATTCCAGTTACCAGGAGTCCTTATTTCTATCTGAAATTCATCAGCGTGGCTTCTGCCATTTACATTCCTTTCAGCATTCTGGTCTTCTGAGTCCCTCCCAGAATCATTTGTTAAACTCCGCGTACAGCATTGTAGGGCTTCAAACTTTTCCTTACAACCTCTGCGAACCAACTGCGAAAGCTCTTCCAGATTGTCTTTGGTATAGCTATTGTCCACACCTCCACTTCTTGGTGCCAGTTTTCTGTTAGTTAGCTTTTCTGTTACTGTAACGTAATACTTAAGGTAATCAGCTTCTAAAGGGAAAAGGTTTATTTTGGTTCATAGTTTTGGACACCGCAGTCCCTGATGGATGGGACGTGTCACTTTGGGCCTGTAGTGAAACAGCACATTGTGCTGTGGGTGCGCGGCAGAGCAAGCCACTTACATCCTGAGCCGAGGAATAAAAGGCAAAGAAGCAGCCTTAGGGCGACGGCGGCGAGCCCGTTACACATGTGCCCGACCAGGCCGTTCGTTATCATGGAAAGCTCCACAATGGTTGCCATCCCATTCTAGGGTCTCCCAGTTCCCATGAAGGGCAACTCCCTCCGCTGTAATCTGTAGTAATCTCCGTCTCTTAAAGATTTTCCTTTCTAATAGTTTGTTCTTGGGGATCAGGCCTCTAACATGGGCCTTTGGGGTCTTTCAGAATCCAAACTATTGCATGTCTTGAAAAATAGATTGTAAGTTTGAGGGCAGTGATTTATAAGTGCATGTTTGGAATGAAATTGGCTTGTCAGTTAAGGAATACCTGCTTATAATAGACATACGGGGATTAGCAGTGAGTGGCAAATGGAGATGGATACCAAGCACTTTTACAGTGAGGCGTTTTTCTATCTTGAAGCACGCTCCAGTTTACTAATGTAGTGTGTTTACAGTCTTTTAAACTCAACTTTCAGATGATGTTTTAGTTAGAACTTCTGCTACTTAATAGTTGGGATGTTTTAGTTACTTCTGCTATTGAATAGTTTATGAAATCTCCGTAAACTGTGAACGATAGTAAACCCTTCCTCCTTTAATTTATGGATGTTAGGTATTTTGTCCCAGCAATAAGAAAGTAAGATACCCGATAAACACTCATCAGTCATATTTACAGAGATACTAAAGAAAATACATATTTGCTTTTATTTGTGAAAGAAAAAAGGCATAGAGTTCTTGAGTCAGTTTTATGCTAGTTATTTCTCCATTGCTGGGACAAAATACCAGACCTCCACAACTAAGGAAGGAGAGGTTTATTTTGGCTCACGTATAAGCCCATATTCAGCTGGCTGCAGTACATGATGGGATGGCAGAGAGGCATGGCAGAGAAGGACCTGCTCATGGCACGATGGACAAAAGTAGAGACAGAGAGAGTTAAGAAAGGAGATACAACCTTCCGTGTCCTGCCCACAGTGACCTGTCTCTTCGTACTGGCCCCAGCTCTGAACAGCAAGTCAGCTATAACGTCCCTATAATCCATCCACCTTCCAAAGACTCCACCTATTATATTATCACATGAAGGTTTATGGGAACATCTAGATATAACACAACATTCTGCCCCTGGCTCCAAAAGACTCAAGTACATCTCCTTACGCAGATTGCATTTGGTCTCCTTTCTGAGTTGCCGAAGTGCCCTCAGTTGTATTGCTGAAACGTACAAGTCCCAAGTCTTCTGAGACTCAAAGCAAACTCTTAAATGTGAGCCCCTGTAACAATCAAAAAAAAAAGTTAAACAACATACAGTGGCAAAGGGTAAAAGGGAGAGAGAGAGGAGTAGAAACCAGTGGGACCAAAGTAAGAACAAAACCCAGCAGGACGAACGTTAAATGCAGTAGTCCACGTTCAGCACACCAGGCAGGTTGTGGCAGCGAGACACGAACTCCACAGGGCATGTGTGGTGCGGCCGCTACAGGATTTTCGGTGGTTTGTCCCTGGCGGGCTGGCTTTGCTCAGTGCTTGGGGTTTCCTCGGATGCACCTCGTTCCTGGCTTCTCCACCTTTCTAGTTCTCCCTGCACTTCAGGCTTCGTTCTGAGTTTCATGCACTGGCCTCTTGGGCACACTGTCTGGCCTAGAGGCCTTTATGTAACTCCTACTGGAGGCTTCCCTGGCTCCACAATTCTTGCTTTTTGCATGCCCGTGAAACTGGCACACTGTGGGTGATGTCAAGGTCTGTGGCCAGCGTGAAGAGTAGCCAGGCCTCCTTGAATCAGAACTGCAGATGCTCCTGAGTGCCCAGACGAATGAGCACTGTGAAATGCTTCCATAGGAACAAATTCTGAGAAGCGGTCCTCCAGCAAGGTGCCTGGGGGCTTTCTTCTCAAAGTCAGGTCTTCCAGTTTCACACTTTTGAGCCTGAGAAGGGTTGGGTGTTGCTAGTGTCTGTGATGCATTGAAGCCATCTTTTCTATTCTGTTGTAAAGGATTTTGCTTCTTTTTAAATTCTAGTCTTTTCAGCAACCAGGCTCTCCTCTGCCAAAACTTTACAGGCCCAGACTTCATCGGAGCTTCCTTTCTGGTGAAACTCAAAACACTGAAAATCGCTCAGCTCTGCTGTTTGCTCTTAATTCACAATGTAGAGCTGGTTAAAAGCCCCCAGCAGTAGCCATGTTGTAGCCTGAATGCTGGGCTGCTTTGGAATTTCCTCCACCAGATTAGTCAGTCACCAGTCTCCTACAACATCGTAGCACATGAGCAAGATTTAGACAAATTTTCTGCCAGAGTGTAACACACAGGGTCTCAAGTCCAGCTGCCAGTGGAATCCTTCCCAACTAAGATTTCCTTAGCCTGGTCTTTAGCAGCTGCCTTTTTATCAGTATTCTGGTCTCTGAGCTCTGAACAGTATGACGCGAATCAAGCTTGGCTTACAGCATTCTAGTGCTGCTCCTCCAGCAGGCGTCTCCAGAACTTAGCAGGCTGCTACCTCGAAGCAGTTAGTGCAGCTTCTAAATGACTTGGTCGGGTAGCCTTGCAGCAGTGACTCCGTGTCACTGGTAGAAAGATGTGTCTTAGCTGCTTCCCTCTGGGACAAAATACCCAGTATTCACAACTTAAGGGAGGAGAAGTTTATTTTGGCTCACCTTTCAGTCCCTACTCAGCTCACTCCAAAGCAGGATGGCGTGGCAGACAGGAAGCAGAGAGAGAAAGGGAGGAGCTGGGAAGGGAGACACATCCTTCCTGTCCTGCCCAAAGTGACCTGCCTCTGACTTCCAGGCCCGAGCTGCTAATGGCAAGTCGGCTGTAATCCTGCTATAATCCTGTCATCTTCCAAAGGTCCTCCTTATGATTGGATGAGGCTTCGTGGGGACATCTAGATATAGACTATAGTAAATTTTGGTAACAGATACCTGGAAAATACAATTTTACAAAGAGATCGCCTTCCAAATTTGATTAAGTGGGTGAAGTTTTGCTTAATTTTTAGTTTTACTTGAGCTAAAATGAACTTGAAGACCTCAGGGTATACTTCAGTCCGTCTCCTTCCTCTACAGTTCTCCTTTCCAGTGAAGTGAGAATTCATTACAGAATGTATACTTTATTTGTGTAGTTATTTAAAAGAGCCAAAATAGAATTCTTGGTAACTTAAAATTGATAGAGACTTTATGGTTTGGTTTAGAAATTACCTCGTCCTCTGGCTGTATTTCTCATAATTAGCTGTATTTCTCATAGCTTAATTGTCATTAACCTTCAAGCAGAAACTAAACCAGAGCACTATGAATTGACTTGTTCGGAGACAAGGTGGTTTAAAAATGACAGGAACAGGATTTGAGTCCAACTTCACGGAAAGTTGTTTGACCCTATCTTGTATCTGTATAAATTGTCCATTTGATACTTTCAGAAAGCCTGTAAAAGTGTGCCCGTACACATAGGCGTGCACATAAACAACAGTGCCGAAGTGTTTTCTGTGCAGTACTACACTTATTATTGAGATTACTTTAAGATTTCATAAAAAGAGAATTTTTAAAATTTTATAACTGCTGCACTGGCATGTTCAAGGAAATGGTGTTCAACATAACCTTATTAAAAGAGAAAACTATAGAAATAGAACTCATTGAATTATAGTATATATGACTTGCAGAGGAAGGAGATGGGTTAAAGTATATCCTGAGGTCTTCAAGCTCATTTTGGCTTAAGTAAAATCTGTTTACCCTGTTCTTTTGCCTCTCTTTTTCCTAGCTTCCTCTAATCTTTGTCTCTACAACATTTTGATATGAGAAAGGCATGAAGTTAATGATGGCAAATGACAACATTTCCCAGGGTGTGAAATGTCTCTATTTTGATCCATGCAATCTTGGAAAAAGTCTAGTTTCTCTAGGAGAATACTGTATGTGATTCTTAACGTTTTATTGTGGACAGAAACCAAGAAAAGGGTTATTGAAACCTTGAGTCAACAAACTCTTGGGGAAGACCTCTGTACTAGAATTTGTAAATGGTTTTTTATGATCTGATATTTTTAAGAAATTTCCCATGCAACTACTTTTGAACCTGTAGTAGGTACCAAAAACAAAATCTTACTCTCACTGAGTTTTGGAATGACAGGGTCTTTTAAGATGACGTACCTTTACCTCTGTTTGTTTCTGGTGGTGAAATGAAACTGGTGATAACGTGAAATTTCCACATAATCAGAACCACAAACCCCAAGGTGCTCAGTAAAGCGTACTTTTCCATACCTGGACTTGTATTCTGGAGACTAGCGTCAGCGGCTAATTTTTCTGCTCTTCTTTCCATACCAGTGATTCCTGGCTTATTCTGTTCATGAGAAACATCTGGGCCATCAGCTAAAACCAGATTCCTGGTTCCTTCTGAATGAGTAGTCTAGGGAATAAGTATTTTTAATAAGCACTGAAGTGATTGTGATGGCTTAGGTCTTCCAAAGTTTGGGAATTTAAGCGCTTGTGTACTTTCTCATAGAGAAAGATTTACTTTCTGCTAAAAGCTGGGTAAGTTTTTGGATCTTGCTTGTGGGTAAAGCACAGTTAACCTGTGTTGGAAATGCTTGTACTTTAGGGTCTTGTTAACCTTTAAGGTTATACCAGTTGTGTTCCCACGGCCCTCATACAAAGTAACACATTTGAATTTATAATAACTATTGTTTTGTCTGTAGTTTTATTTTCATGTAAATTACTGTTGCAAATCTGCTTTTATTTGCAATTATCTGTTCATTATTATTCTCTTAGCTTAATAAGTAGAAAGACCTTGAGATAACTAAAAAAGAACTGGTAAATATGACTGGTTCCAGAGTTGTTACAGCATTAATTAGATTTTTGTATTTGTTTTTGTTAAGCTTAGTATTTGAAAAGAATTAGCAAGGTTGATTAAACTTACAAATTGTCTATCCCATTCATTTCTTCATTCTTCAGACATTGTCTGCTTGTGCCTCTTGTGCTGTCTCTGTGGGAAAAAGAAGGGCACATATAAATGGGAATATAAATACATATGGATTCTGCTTGGTGCTAGAAGACATTTTGTTGGACCTAATATAAATAATGAATCTCCCTTTTTTAGTGAGGGAGGGTATAGGAATAATGTAAATTTAAGATGAGAAGGATAAGCCTACAGGTGTTTTAAGTGTACAATTTACTTTCTTAAAGAAACATTTTCTACCTTAGAAGTGCATGAACTAGTAACAAGGATTTCTCTGTGTCCACTTTTTTTTAGTTGGAAATAAATAGCTTTGGCTCTAGAGTTATCTTATGGCCCAGATGGAGTAGAGGGAGACTGTTTCAGGAAATGCGGATTCTGAGCCTTGAGATAGACTGGGTGTAACTTTAAGTGAGCAGGCTGAGTTGGTTAAGTAGGCAGAAACATAACTGATTAATAGTTTGGCCGTGTAGTGGCCAAGATTTTTTGTTTTTTTTGCATCCTCATTTGAAACAGTGATAATTGTCTTAAATTCAGGAAGATCTTTAAAGCTGTTTCATCTTGCTTTAGAAATTTGCAGGGCTATTTTGAATAGTCATAGAAGTGAGAAGTATAAGTGGAAAAATTGCTTGTACTGTATGTATTGGTATTGCTGTATCAAAAAGGATATTTTTCAAGAAAAATTTGTTTAAAAGTATGCCTTTTAAGTTCTTACCTTTTACAGTTCTGGTTCTTTTTCTTTTATTCTGTGGATACTAAAAGTTCAGATTAAAAGCCTCTTCTGAACTGAAAAATTTTCCAACAAAACAACACATTTGAAATGGCAAACATAATATAGTTCTGGTTGTGTTGTCACAGAACTCACACTAAATTTTTAAATTTATTTTGTTTTTAGAATTTGTGACTGTGGGTTAGTCATAGCACCCATTTTTTGTTTATTTTGTTGTTTTTGTTTTGAGAGTGGGTCTCCCTGTGTGGTTCAGGCTGGCCTGGAGTTTGTGCCTCAGCTTCCTTGAATGCTGGGATTAAAGGTGGAAGCCACTACACAGCTATACTCCATTTTGGGTTTCAGGTTCTAAGATCACTTTTTGAGGCTTTTCCAGATTTGGAATTTATAACCTGTGATCCTCAGTTGTGTGTTTGTGCATTATGAACACCTGCCCCAGAGACCTGTACCCCTTAGAAGACTGAAACTGTTGAGGCCATGTTCACCTTTTAGGACCTGACCACACCCATGCTGAGAGGAGGGAAGCTTGTGAGAGGGACAGGCCCTTAGACCTCACTCCCTCCTCAGACCCTTGCGTTTTTCATAGCAGGCTCTTTGGTAACTTAAAGTAATTGCAGGTTGTCCATTAAACAATTTCAAGTGAAGCATGTGGAAGGATTAACAGAAGCATATTTAACTTAAAATTGGAAGAATAATTCAGTAATCTCACTGCTTGGTAATCTCATGTAAATGCTGAAACTCTTGAGTGGCCTCAGTTTGAATGTGAATTCTAACAATTTCAGTTCTAAATTGTCTTTTTTGAAGCATTTTTCATAGGAACAATATTAAAATGTGATTATGTTTGATGTAGGCCAGCCACTTCATTAAACTGTAATGTTGCAGAAATAGTATTCTTGTGATGCTAAATAGGAACTGATAGTAGTATTATAAGATTAGTTTTAGAGGAGAGTATTAAACACAAGGTTTTTTTTGTTTTTTTTTTTTATCAATGCCAGTATTTACAAAAGGTACATAGTGTTTGACCAGGTTTATTGTGGTATAGAAGAAAATGGTCAGCAGGAATTCTCAAAGTGATTACAACCCGTTAATCTGATTCCCTGACCTCTGTCAGCCTCTGTAGCATGTGTGTTCAAAAGAGTAAAACACAAAAATGATGTCATTGAGCCTCTCCCTGTTAGTGTTTTTTCTCCTTTTTACTGAGATTCTTGAAAATTTAGATTCTACTCTTAACCAGTTCATTCTCATACCTAGCAGGGAGTTCCTAATCTCCATATTACTAGTGTACTGTTCTTTGAAGGTCTTAATCTCATTAATTTACCTGTTTTTTAAGTTGTCCACATTCATAGCGTGTGAACTCTGGCTTCCTTTTTTTTTCCTTTCCCCCCTCCTCTCTTTCATTCCCCACCCCATTTGAACATTTTCTTCCTGTTTAACAATGCATATTAGACATTTTGGTCCTCATTTATACTTTGTTTCTCACACCAGAGAAACAAGGCAGTATTTATACATGTGTGTCTGATTTATTTCACTTGAGTATGGTCTCAAGGTGCATCCATTTATCTTGAAATGGCTCGAGTTTGTCCTTCTTGATGGCAGAGTACTACTCCTTTGTATTAAAAAAACCCACATTTTTTTTTAGGGGGGTACCAGTATTTGAACTCAGGACCTTGTGCTTGCCAGGCAGGCACTGTGCCACTGAGCTATATCCCTGGCTCTGTCTTTATTTTACTTTTGAAACTTTATTTATTTATCTGGCAGTGGTGGGTATCAAATCCAGGATCATACATGTCAGGCAAGTGCTCCACACCTCAGCCACATTCTCAGCACTAAAAGTCCTCATTTTTGTAATAATGATTTTCTCTTTCAATTCTCCCATAGTGTAAACCTAGCTTAACTGCGTACTACTCAGAATTGCTTATTTTCTTTTTGCTTTCCGTATTAGCCGTATAGGACCTGATACAGTATTCTCTTGCTCACTAGTCTATATGATCGTGCCTAATAACTAAATATTGAAGAAATAAATGAGTTTTTAACCAAACGTGATACCCCCTTAGGTGCTGTCATTGATTTTATTTTGGTCTTTCCTATTTCTCTTTTCACTGAGAACATGGCTTCTGCTTTCTATACTCGGCGTCCGCTTCATTCTTTTCACTCCGACTGCTGTCGTTGCATTTTAGCCTCCCTCTCTTACTCCAAGTTTATTATGAAATTATTCCAGGTTTAGGGTTACGTTTTACCAAGTGGTGTGGTAAGTGATTACATAGGGACAGCAGGACTACAGTTGGCCTTTACCTGTGAACTGTCGCCTAGTATTCTGGCCTGCGTCTGTTTTTTCTTACGTTATAACTAGGTGTGGTGAGTGTTCCCTGCTTCCGGCTTCTCTTCCTCCTTTCTCCTCTGCGTGTTAAACCCGAAACGGTCTGCTTAAATCAAAGTAAGATCAGGTAATGGTTTTCTCTTGCCTTAGAGTCGAATAAAATTTATGAATTAGCTTTTCATTGCTCTGTAAAATCAGCTCAGAAACAGGAAAAGTGCTCCAAGTTTAGAACCCTCAGAGGTGGGACTCAGCAGCGTCAGTAGATACTGACTGAGTCCCCTTCACTGAGGCGTGTGGAGGGAACCGAGCAGCCCGCACATTTGACAGGCTTTTGAAGCAGCACTCCGTGCCTTTGGTTATGTCTCTCAGACCACTTTCGGTCTTGGAACAGTCTGGCACAGATACGTTTTCACGTCTTACAGTTTAGGTCTGCAGTGCCCCCCTGAAGTCTCAGTGTTCAAGGTGGTGCTTTTGCCAGATTAAATCACGCGGACGCGTCACTCGTCCGTGGAGCGAGCACTGGCGCGTCCCTGGGTAAGTGCGCTCTTCGGGGACGGGCTCGGGCAGAGGAGGCAGGTCGCTGCAGACAGAACTGGGAGCTGCTCTTGTCCCGGCCCCTCCTCGCTGCTTCCGGGCCGCCATGAGTTGGACAGCTTTCCTGCATAGACCCTTCCACTTTGCCGTTCCTGCCTTGGCGGTAGCTGTCCGGGGACTCAGCCCTCTACAGCCTTGATCCAGATAAACTGCTTTAAGTTGCAAGTGTGAGATATTTTGTCCCAGCAACAAAAAAGCTGACTAATAGGACGACTGGCAACTGTACTACGTAGCTAATAAGTGCTTTAAATACGTTTGTTTAGTGAATGAGTAACTCTGGGATACTCTGAGGCCATGAGGGTGTGAGGTTGTTCTTTACCTTCAGGTTAAACTTTGTTTTTTCATGTGAGATTATCAATTCTTGGTTCCAGAAGTCTGGGGATGAAGTCTTCAGTCCCTGCGTGTTAGGTGTTGGGCAGGTTCTCTCTGCCCAGTATTACTTTTACATCTGTAATATTGGAATGGCAGTAACTGTAAAGTAGGTTATCCTGAGGACTAAATGCATGTGAAAAATTCTTTATATGCTTCATGAGTATTAGAAATTATTCTGAAATTAATAAAGTTCTGAATTTAATAAAGTTCTGTAACTACAGCTTCTCTTTCTCCTTACCATTTGGGTTTATTTTTAGTTTAGCAAAGCAAAGAGGTGCTTTCTCTTAAACAGCATTTTCCCAACCACTCAAGGGTCAGTTTCTTATATGTCTGAATTCTTAATTTTAATTCCAGCTACCAGTATGTTTGCATTTCTCTATAGTTTTATTTTATATTTAGAGTTTCCCAGACTTCTAAATACCAAAAAGTACCACTGCAAAATTAACATGTATTTTCCCAACTAGATGATAGTTAGTATAATTTTCCCAATTTTAAGATTTTTTTTTTTTTTT
>NW_004955448.1:16839149-16887626 GCF_000276665.1 Chinchilla lanigera | reverse complement strand
TGTATATTTCATTATTGTAATTTTATATTGCATAAAAATAATAAAATATATATAATGTAATGTAATATTATTACATAATAATGCATCTTACTGATACTTTTTTTGCCCAGATTGTGTGTTATATTAGTAGAGGCATCATTTTTCTATTCCAGAGTTTGCTGTATTCAAGTGAATTGCGTTCTTGAATTGCTGCTTTGTGAACGAGTACTTAACTAGGGAGATTAGCCATAGAAAAATGTAATTTTTGGATCTGCAAATGAAAAGAGATGTTTCTTTAACCAGGGGTACGTTCACAAGCAAAATACTTTAATAAATTAGCTTCTCATAAAATAGGAACTCTGCCCTCTAGAAAATGCAGAATTGTTTGTGTTTGTCACTTCCCAGTGTGTAAAACTCTTTCCCTTTTACTAGGTCAGTGCGTGTTTTGTGCCCATTCTTCCGTCACACACAAAAAAGAAGAAGTACTGCAGTGAATGAAGATTCCTCTGCCTTTCAGCACTGCTTTTTCTACTGTAGTTGGCTTTTGAATGAGGATGACAATGGAAGAGATGAAGAATGAAGCTGAGACCACTTCCATGGTTTCTATGCCCCTCTATGCAGTCATGTATCCTGTGTTTAATGAGGTAAATGGGCAAATATCTTACGGTCTGTGCCAGCCCCTTAACGTGTGCTACATTTGTGTATTTCATATAAAAATACTTGTACAAGTGAACTCCATTTATGTGTTAGGCGTTGTGTCAGCACATGAAATAGGGAAGACAGAACCAATTAGATGTGCTGCTCCCTGTAGTGAAAGAGATACTGCATAAAACAATGGTAAAGAATTGTGTAAAAGTTACAGAATAATCATATAAATAAAAATTAGGATACCTGCTATGAAGTAAGAGAAATGCATTAACAAAGAATACAGATAAGCTAGAATCTGAAGGAAATAAGTGAAAGTTAAGGGTTTAAGGAAAGTGCAATCTGTGAGGTATGATTAAAAAATATGGGTAGTGTTTAAATTTTTTTCTTTTTTTTTTTTTCTTTCTGTTTTTTTTCCGGTGCCGGGAATCAGACTTACGGCCTTGCGCTTGCCAGGCAGGCGCTGTGCCGTTGAGCTAAATCCCCAGCCCCCTAAATTTTTTTAAAAGACACATTAACCCCTGTAAAACTCTCTCCATACTCCAGACACGCTTGTCCAATCACATGTACATCTTTCTGAGCAGTCCTGGTAGTGATACATTTATCCCTTTCAACAAGGAAACTACAGATTCGTCAGATAAGACATAGGTTTTCGAATTTCAGATACCGTCAAATACTGTTATCTAAAGTAGTCTCAGATTCAACAACCATAGAGGAAAATCCAAAACGGTGGCTTTTTGTCGTTCGTTACATAAAAGGTTCTGTGGGCCCAAGGATAGTACCCTCAGAAACTCAGGCTCTCACCGTGTGCTCAGCCATCCACTATCAAAATCGCACTGCAGTGCAGCTGCTGACAGTCCATCCTTATGTCCTGTGTGAAGTCTTGTTTCCAGCAGAGTCCACTTCCTTAAAGTACCCCTTTTGAAAGACCTACAGAAGACTTCACTAACATCTCATTTTCAAGAACTTAGTCTCGTGACCAAACTTTACTGCAAAAGGGGTTGGGAAATTTAGTTTTATTACTAAGCAGAAAACATCTTTTGAAAAACATGCTTCTATTGCAGTACTACCTTGGTAGTGCTAGAGGTACTCTTAGGGTTAGTTATTTCATCTTTTGGAGCTGTCAGCTAGTAATTAATTCCACTATTTTTTTGTTGTTGTTCTTACGATGTTTTACTTAGTTATTGCAGGTAGCTATTATTAGAAACAAGGGCATCATTTCTGTTTAGTAAATACTGAATGTTAGTCATATGTTTGCTAAGTACTCTGTTAGGTTGTGTAGATGTGAAGTAAAAAAGGTAATGTACCATTCTAATGAATCTATTAGGAAACACAGATATTTAAGCAAATACATTAATTACCCTTGTACTTGGAATGAGGCAAGGAAATAGTCTCTTAATGCTCCACCCAGAGTTGTTCCATCTTTCCCTGCCTGGATCCCTGACTTGAAAAGCGGTTGGGCAGAGCTGTTGGGGAGAATTTTCTGTCTTTATCTGGTAATTCGAATTTTTACTTGAGAGGAGGAAAACTTATATTACAGAGGTTCAATTGGATCCACTAGGTAATGAACAAAAATGAGGAAACCTCTGTTCTAAGATTTTGAATGGTCTTTTTTCCTACATATAGAAAATAGCTGTTTGAATCTCGACTTTGCAAAAGATTTATGTAGAATGTGGGTTTCTGTTAAAGTGAACTATTGGGGGTTCATACTGATACAAATTGTTTTCATTTTATTCATGTTAAGAAGTTGAAAGAAAAAGATGACTAGAAATGAACTAGTAAATCTCTTCTGTACATGAAGGTAGTGATCTGAAAACACCTGTGGCTTAACGGGACCGAAATTAGAACCCATTGCCAATGACCTGGTTGGTCTGAGAGCTAATTATTAGAAGTAGAGTTTGAAAATGAAGTGACTGAGTGCAGCAGACCTGAGAGATACCACAGGACGTTTCCCTGGTTTCATTCTTAAATTGGACTTGCTGAGCTCACATCATAATACGAAGCCCTTAAAAACTTATTTCTGTCGTGTATTCAAATGCATGTTCACCGCTCCACAGAGTTTTAGAAATAGTGATGACAGTGAGTAGATCTCCCCGGACAGAGATAAAATTTAGGCCTTGATTTAGGAATGGAATGAAAACATTATTGTGCCTTCAGATGTGAAGTGTTGATTAAAAAGTATTTGGTTTAGTAGTAGCATTATTCACCTGAAGTCCAATCTGTTAACTAACATCTAAATAAGATACTTAATGAATTAAACATTAATATTAGCTTGTAGTTCAACCTCAAATTTCTCTATAAGTCTACTAAACAGGAATTTGTAGTTTAGGATGACTGCTTTTCTTGATTTTGTTGATTTAAATGCAAAAGTGGTTCACATTAAGCTAACAGAAAATAATAGCACAGCAGCAATGAATGTTTTACTCTAAATCTAAATCGTTCACTAACTTTTATCTGCACTGTCTTAGAAAGAGCTTACTCATTCTCACCTTAACGTTTGATCTGTAAGCACTACAGTGGTAGTCTAGAAAATCCTCTTAGCACAGACGTTTGTCTAGTGGAACGCCCTTATGCCCAGGGAAATTTTAGTACTATTACTTCAGTTTACAGGGCAAAGTTATTTATTGCATTCTGGGAGCTTGATGCTTGTAAGACTTGAAAAAGCTGCTCTAAGACAGCTGAGAAGGAATGCGTTTCTTGTTTAATCTGCTGCTGGGAGTTCAGAGTCCAGATGTATCGGTGGTGCTGTCAGTGTACTGGGGAATAGGTCCCTTGTTGCAGAATGGAGCAGTTGATTTCTAGAAACCTCATGCCAAGTCTCAGACCAGGTTCTCATGTCGGGATTATTCCGTATTATTCTTCGTTTGTGAAGGAGGAGAGAGAGCCAGTACACCTCTTTATTCTAGGATAAAATCGCCTGTGTCTCCTCTTCCTGCGATGCTTTAGAGGGTTTGTGTTAAGATGAAGTATAATTTCTGAAACAGTTTGTGTCATATTTTAAGAAACAAACAGCTTTACAACTAAAACTGACTTTTAGGTCACCAAGGGCTGATACATTTTGTTTATTAGCAAATCACACAAAAGCATATTCCTGAATAAATAATACCATTCCATTCAGAGGCTGAGTCAGCTATTTCTGCCAATTCTTGGCATATGTATAAAACTCTTTAATTTTTTCCTAGTAAGCAAATGAAACCTGGGAATACTGCTTCAGATTTACCTACCTGCCTTATCTCCCCTCCTTTGGAAAAAAAAAATCATACTTCACACTTTCAGCATGTAAATAACTTTTACACAATGAAGCTGTTGCATTTTACCCTTAATCTACCACCCAGAGATGATCATAGTTAACATTTGGGCTTGAATTACTGCTCTACCACATGCCAGCTAAATAATCTGAACTCGGTGTTCTTATCTGTAAAATCAGCATAGATAAAATATGCCTAATTTCTGTAGCAGCCCTATGAAATAAAAAATTTGTTGTATTGCAAAGTGTTTAGAATTGTAACAGACATGTAGTGTTTCTTATTAAGGAGCCTTTCAACATACAGTACATTTTCTGACAGAATTGTGGTCGTACTGTTGAGTTTTGTATACTTGCTAGTAATGTTTTTGCGTTGTATTTTTAAACTAGTTTGGTGGCTTCACATAGCTTTTGTGGCAGACAGTCTGACAGCCTCAGGAACTGATTCTTTTCGAAGCATCTAGAGAACTTACTGTGTACAAAACAAAGCTGGTTACATTTGCTTGCTTTGTGGCAGCTTGAAAGCTGACGGGTGACTGGTTGGTTCCATCTACTTTTGTTTTTCTGGCATGCTTATTTTTCCACCTGACTCACCTCATTCTCATTTGAATCAGGAGAAATATACCTGGAGCCTTTACTTTTCATTGTCTTTCTTTTAAAAGGTGGGCCAGTAAATCGAGGGGAGGGTTTAGGGTGAGGAATGGCAGTGTAAGAATATCAAATCTTGCCTGATTTTGAGGAAGCAAGTAGATTTGTAGGCAATATGGAACCAATTAACCTAATTATTTTGGCCTTTAAAAAATAGCTTTCTTGAGATTTTATGTAAGACTCCTTAAACTTGAGCAACCATAGGGCTAATTGGGTTTTTTAATTATGGGTTTAGGAAGCTAGTTTGATGTCAGAAAAATGTGGGAGTGAATTGATAGATAATTCTAGAGGGAGCAGTGTAATGAATGCGCTCTCCATGGAATTGAAATTATGTGTAAGCTTTTAAAGGATTTTTTAAAAAAATGAACAACAGTGTAACTTTGACAGCCTTGAGGTGGTGTTAAGTGTTGTGAGAAGTTAGGAAGGGTGAGTTGCAGAAGGAGCTCCTGAAGTGGAGAGGAGGCAGAACGTGAGGCTCAGGTGAGCGCGAACGTCCGTGTTGCTGTCCGTCAGAGCTGAGTGTGCGTCAGCAGTCTTCTCCCGGGGGGTGTTTTGTACCTGTCTCTGCACTTTTGTGTCTCGTTCTGATTTTCTTGTTTTCCCGTATTCTGTTACTGCTGATGTGAAGTCCTGCATGGCGGAGGCCCAGGTAGTACCTTTCCCTTTCCTGGTGTCCATTATTGCAAGATCCAGTTGTGATGTTCCTCTTCCACTGGACCCCAGCTTCAGTGTATGTGCTGTGTACTAACCGGGTAGTGCTGTATGCTTCAAACAGGCCAAGGTTCTTTCAGGGTTCTCTAGCCAGATTGTTAACCCAGCCCCTCAAGGAGTGCTGGATTCACTGAAAGTACTGAAAACAGAATTGAATTTTTTCTTTTTAAACTTATATGAAATCATATCTTTATGTGTTACAAGCTCTGAAGAAACCCATAAAGAGAACTTCTAAAGAAAATGATTTTAAAAGGCTAAGCCACTTTAAAAATCAGTTCAAATATCATCTTTGTAATGATTTTCCTTTCAACTTCAGTTGACAATGATCCCACCACTTTTCATGAAGCTACTTACTTAAATTGATCGTTCAGAGGTAAAGGACTGTAGTCTGTTTCTTAATATCTCTTCACACTGACTTCTTGCACATGGCAGAAACTGAAGAGTGTGATGGTTTTTATAGAGCTAGTCATTAAACAGATTCAGTGAGGGTAAACTCTAGTCGGAGAAAGTGAACACAGGACATCAAGGTAGCATTAGTGGTTTTTGTGTGGGATTTGTAGCTGGACAGATCTGGTATGAATTCTTCTTCTGAATTTAGTAATTGTTTAACATTGGATAAATTTATATGAATTGAATTTCTTCCTGTGCAAAGTGAATATGGTAACTGAGATTTATTGTGAGAATTTGAGGTAGTCTATGTAAAGATACTCTATAGAAGTCTGGAATACATGCTTAATAAATGATAATCTGTTAGAATATTTCCAGAACCTGCTACTGTCAAAAGAAGCACTGGTAAGATGAATAATGCAGCACAAATAACAGGCCTGAAAGAGATAACACTTTTTAATGTGATAGCATATATCACTGTCTGAGTAATACAGGCTTTAATTGTAGATGTAAGGCTAGCTTAGATAGATGTATAGAGGCGAGATTGACTTCATTTCAGGAATAGCTGCGTACCTGCGTCCTAGTACTGCTCTAGGCAGTGTGTATGCATGAGTGAAAGAAGCCAGTTGAGCTTACTGTAGGATGTGGCATACGGTATACGGTGTACCCCAGAATGACTCTGAACAGAGTTCATGTGCTTTCAGCCCAGATTTTTTATTTAGTGAAATACATCTGACTATCCTGTGACTACCTCTTTCTTGTAAGAGATACATATAAACTTAACCTAGAAATCCGAAGATGTTTTTACCTGTTGTAGATAACTGTATTAGACCTTTCCTAGCGTTCTGGCCTGTTGTACTTGTCTTGGTCCTTTGCGAGCCGGTCAGGGCAGTGGAGAATGGGTTAGTAGTGCTGATACGTTAAAGCACACATCGGAGTCAGACCTTGGACTTGCTGACAGAGCTCGCTGTGGCTGTGAACCCAAATGAGGGAGCAGCTCCCTAGCAGGATGGAAGCGTGCTTCCTGTCCTGCCGCCCATGTGCTTGTGCAGCGGCCTCAGGTCTGCAGAGCTGCGCCGTTCACTGTGGTCTAGTGGTGTTACAAGTGCATGACCCGTGTGCAAGCGGAAAACCTTCATTTCTGGAAACACACCTGTGTTAAACTCATAAACTTCTTCTGGTTCATTCTTGCCCACATCTGCTGCTGGGCCTCTTCTGGTTTTTCCTACCTGCTGAAGCACTATTAGAAATGGTTGTGGTTTTTAGTAGCCAAATTACTTATTTTAACTGATTTCGGCTTTGGGCTTAAAGCACAGAATCTATAGGAAGATAGAGTTCTTGGCATTTCTCGCTATCTTGTTTAGAAATTAGATTGATTTAAAGTAAAGTATTAGACTGTTGTGTACATACGCATACGTCATTTATAAAGCAAATTTTATACTTTCATTGCCTCAAGTGATTGAAAGGACTTTAATAATGTGACATATATTCCTAAAGCTTTTGTAGACATTCATGCTTACATATACTGTTCCACAGCATTTAATGTTGTCCCAAGTACAGTATATACTCAGTTTTTAGTAAAGTAAGCACCCTTGTTCTTAGGGAATGGTGACATCTGAACTTTACTGAAGGGGTGTTTTAAGTTTGGTACCGGGAATCGAACTCAGGACCTTGTGCTTGCTAGGCAGGCGCTTGTGCCGTTGAGCTAAATCGCCGGCCCCCTGGGTATTTTAAGTTTGGCTGTTAACTCTTCCACAAATGAAATTATTTTTATAAAATCGTTTGCCTTTTTTGATTGGCTGAAAAATGAATTATATGAAGTATATATATATAAAAGGACATTTATTTTTTGAAATTATAAATCTTATATATTAGAAAAATAAAAGCATTTAGCTATAACTTGACTTACTATTTTAAGTAATCATTTGTTAATAGAGGTGAAGTAAGAGGACAGTTATAAGCTTCTCTGAATTCCAGATGATCCAGGATTCAGTTAGAATGGTAAACCTTTTAGCATTCCATTTGCTAATTGATAAAATAGACTAATCTCAATGTAATCCTTGAAAGGGGCTTTGAAAAACAATTAAAGGGGAGCAAGGTGGTAAACAGACTGTAATTTGTCATATACCTACCCACATTTCACACAAGTTTTCCCAGCAGAACTATAGCTGTGGAAACAACATTGAGAGTTTAACCTTAAGTTAACCGTAAGGCTCCCTATATTCAGTAGTTCATGCAAATGTGTTTATGTTTTTCTATATGAACTCAAAGTTGTTATTTTGCATTCTGTACTTATATCTGGTTTTAAGGTAGAATGCGTCTTATTTTTTAAAATAGGAATGAATGAAGAACTGAAGATACAATTTTCAGTTTGCATTGAAAACTCTAGAAAACCTATTTGAATAATGATTATTTACGATCATTAACAAGTGTTTTTGTTAAGTGATGGAGTTATGATTACCACACAGTGGAATATTGCAGATGTTTTTTTCCCAAGATAACTGATACTAATAATTTTAAATTTTTATTGCAGTTAGAACGAGTAAATCTGTCTGCAGCTCAGACACTGAGAGCCGCTTTCATTAAGGTGAGGTACAAATGATGCTGATTAATGCGTATGTCCTCTATAAACCTAAATACCCTGTGACCGTTGCCAGTTTATTTTCTCTGAATGGTAAACTTTGAGACATCTTATGCCTGTTTCAGTATACTCTGTGAGGTGTAAAACTGCAACAAATGCTGTTTCCTCAGGGTTCGTCCTGAAGCTCGTAACATACAAACTGATGACTTCACCCTGAAGCACGTTTATAGGACTGTGATTAATCTGTTTGACCTATGGATGAATTTTGTTATCTAGGTACTGGGTTTTTATTTTTTTCTGTTTTTGAGACCGCTCCTGCTGTGCTGTGCTGGCTGATCTGAATTCAGGGTCTCAAGCAGCGCTTGTGCCGCAGCCCCCAAGGAGCTGGCACTGTGGGCGCCTGCCACGGGGTGTGAGTCGCAGCACTGATGCTTAATTGAGATGGGTGGAAATTATTTTGGAGAAACATAAATTAGCCAATTTTGCATTAGTTTTAACTATCACATTTATTAAATTTCAGGTGATCTATAGGACGTGTGAAAAAGATGAAGCTTTTTTGTGTTTTAAACTGTTTGAAAAAGATGAAAACCTTTTCTGAAAGTCTTTTAGGTCCATATTTCCAGTTCTTGGTTCACAGCAATGATTTTTTTTTTTTTTTATCAGTCTTTACTATCTACTTTTATTTGGAACTAAAGAGAATTAAAACTTTTTCCCAAAATAAAAAGATCCCATTCAGTGTTACCTGTAAGGACGATGCTCCTCCTGATTGCCTGTTAACCCTTGTCCCCTTTGAAGCTTCTGCTGTGCTGTGCAGTCTGCCAGGTGAAGGTCACTGACCCACTAGAGTGTGTATTTACCCTTTGGGATAGTTTTCTGTATTTTGTTTTTTAAACAAAGATTGGATACCCAGAGTTCACGATTGGAAAATCTGAAAATGTAGAGTCTTTGATTTAAGAACAGTTCTGTTTGTCAGGACCATTGAGTAAATTTTAAGTTTTTAAAATTAGAAGCAGGTAGCTTCAATAGGACTTTAGCTAGAAGACACTGGGACTATTATATCCCCAAACAGTGTACCCTAGGTCTGAACGGTTAAGTCAGATGGATTCGATGAAACAGTTTTAAAGTTTTGAGGGGTAACGGTGATGTTCAAAATCCTTTTGAGACTGCATTAACTCGTGTGTGAAAGTAGTGTGCAATTTCAGCGTACTAGATTTGTGTGCATTTCTCTCAGGGACGTCTGACCTGTGTGAAACCAGACTTTAGGAGCCCACTGTGGTAGAGAGCAAGTACTACGGGAAAACGAGCGCAGGAGGCCGTGAGGCCGGCAGGTCCGATCTAAGAGTCTGAGGCCACTGTTGAGAAATTGTGCATTGCCCAGTAGGTACAAAGTACGTCTGATTACTAGGTAGCCGTAGTTCAGAACGAAGTAAAACATTTTTCTTTGATTTGTATGTGTGTCTTTTTTAAGGCTACTGAGTTGTTAGGGGCATGCTACTGGGGAATTTTTTTGGATCTGTTCAGTAGCACTATTAGGTGTTTATTTTGGCATGTGAGGGTATTGTGAGGCTTTTATAATCCTCCAGTGTTGGTATTTTAGGGTCCCAGACCAAGTTGATGTTGCAACCTTTGTGTTCAAACTTACAGCATTTAACTATTTTAACATCTTAATAAGATGCTTTTCTGTTGACATTTCCTGCAAGCATATAGAGAATGCTTCCGTGCCCAACCCAGTGTAATTCATTGTGTAGGTAGATTTAATGCTGAGAGAAGATAAACCGCTGTTACCAAGTTGCAGTAAGTGTAATTTTTTTGACAGTTTACCAAATTAATACTGTAACAGCACATCTTAAGCTGTATGGAGCAGAAGAAAGCTGTAACAGCAGCGATACGGAGCAGGATTGACGAGTTGGAAGCTGCATGTGCTTGACATAGAAACAAAATGATTACTGTCTGAGTAGGATCATAAATTGTATTTCTACCTGCTATTTAATATTAGGGCAAAAAAATAAAGGAAATTGTCGGCATACAGATTTAAATTGGCAGGTGTCCAAAAGAAAACAAATCTTGAGTGTGTTATGTTTTTGTGCATGTGGGTGATACTAGGGATTGGGCCATAGTCTTTGCACTGTGACTGAGCTCTAGCTCTAGCACTTTAAAAAATTTTTTTACATTTTATTTTGAGGCAAGGTCTCACAAGTTGCCAAGTTACCCAGGTTGGTCTCAAACTATTGTTGATTGTCTTGGCATTTTGTTAATTTAAATACAAAGAACCCACAGATACTGGTGAGAGAAGTTACTGCTTTATCCCCAAGTTGAAATGTTAGATAAGCTAAAAATTCTCAGTGTATTTAAACCATGAAAAGAATAACTGATTGATTACCAAAATATATGTAATCTTTATTTCTTGGTTGTTAGTTTGATTCCCGGAGAATATAATGGGTAAGTAAGAAGTGTGAAATAGTCGTTGTTCAAGTGGAAAATCAGACCATGGGTGTAGCGAAGTTACTGATACACAAGCTCTAAGAAAACAGAAGGAAATGCCATCATGCCTTTGCTTTAACAAAGATAGCTGCCCGTATCATCGATCTGTCTAAGGCCTTCCTCAGGCGTTCTTGACAAATCAGTTTTGGCTTTAAAATACTGATTCTGTTTCTGTATTTCAAAACTGCCATTCTTTTTTTTACAGGCCGAGAAAGAAAATCCAGGTCTCACACAAGACATCATTATGAAAATTTTAGAGAAAAAAAGTGTAGAAGTTAACTTCACAGAGTCCCTTCTTCGTATGGCAGCTGATGATGTAGAAGGTATTGTCAGAAAAAGACCCTTGCTTAGTTTGCGAATTGCTGGGAAGCACTCCTTTCAAACCGTAATTTGGCAAAAGGGTCTTTCTTCTCTCCCTTCTTTTTCATTCTTTTTGTGAGGATAGTGGGAGCAGTCCAAAGAAAGGCGGTTCTTGATCCTATTTTTTATAGCTTTGTTAGGTTTAGTTATGTGGAATACTTGCTGATGCTGCATGCCTTGAGTTATCCGTGAACACAGTATTTGGAAAGTTCTAGTTTCACTGAAAGATAAGCTCTGTGGAATGTCTGTTTTGTGGCATGTTTGAAAGTGGTGAGCATTTTGGGGTTTTTTTGTTTGTTTGTTTTTGTTTTTGTTTTTGTTTTCCAGTTCTGAGAACCAAACTCACGACCTTGCCAGGCAGGTGCTGTGCCGCTGAGCTAAATCCCCAGCCCAGCATTTTGGTTTTTTAATGTTAATACAGCATTTTTCTTTTCTAGCACAGATTTGAAGAGTAATGTAACAGCCATTCTTTACTTTTCTCAGTTTTTTTTAAAATTATAAATGGTATTCATTCAAAACCACAAATAGCCATTTTCCCCTAAATTTCTCATATTTATTAGTGGAGAAAAATGTAGATATTATACCTGATATCTACATTTGAGAAGAAAGCCCTCTTCATTGGTTTAGACTTCAGCACTTTCGGCCTGTTAGACTGTACTCTATTGAACTGGTAGAGTTGTAGTCCTTCCGAATCTACATTAACCTGGTGTAAGCTTATTCTCCTTCTGCCAAGTCTGATTGAACCTCCTTTCCAAAGGAAAAGAGATTCTGCTGTTCTGTGATCTCAGCCCTTGCGTTAGATTTGTGGTGGTGTTCGCATCTTTAAGTGAAATTTCAGAAACACACTGAAAGTTTTAGTAGGTTGTTGTGAGTTTTTGATATAATAGACTATATATTCATTGTAGGGGCTTTAAATCATTAAATGCATAAGATTTTATAGTATTTCCATTTCCATATTGACTTGTGTACTATTTTTCTTGGAGGGAACACTAATATGACTACAGGATTAAACTGAACTGTAGATAATTCTTTTTTGCCACCTTGTGTTTCCTAATTATGTACCCCTTTTCCTCCCATACCTCCTTTGACCATCACTGACTGGATTTTTATTCTTAGACTTAAATTTGTCAGGGAATCGCATGATGTGTTTTATGTGTGTGTTTTATCAGAGTATATGATTGAACGACCAGAGCCAGAATTCCAGGACCTCAATGAAAAGGCACGAGCACTTAAACAGATTCTCAGTAAGATCCCAGATGAGATCAATGACAGAGTGAGGTTTCTGCAGACGATCAAGTAAGTGATTTTTAGTTTCAGTTCATTTCTGAAATGTACTTCAGGAAAACCCATTTGTTGTAGAGGTTTTTATTTTGGTATGATAGCAATATTAGACTGAAATAAAACTTGACATCTTTAAAATGCTACATTTTTATTAATTTTTAAGCTATGTCTTTACAATATAATAGTGTTTCAAGTGTTTAAAAATAACAGTGGAATGTGTATAAAGAATGTATGCGAGCTATATGAAGAATGGAGAAGTGTCAGCTCAGCTGAATGGAGAAATTAGATCAGTCATAGAGAATGGTAACAAGAGCTAACAAAATTTTTACTAGTTTTATTGTTCTATCGCATAAGGCATTAGAAAAAGTAATGCACTCATACACATGAACAGCATTTTCTAATATTGAACAAACACCTCCAGATCCTTGCTTTTGAGATGCAAGAATGTAGGATTTGGAGCGTGTGAGGGGCTGGGCACCGTGGTGGTCGGGAGTGTGTACGGGAGTGGAGACACGTGGGGGAGACTCACACTTGGTTTCCCAATGTGAGAGTCTGGTGGATGTTTTTAGCCTCAATTGATAGAAAATAAAACAGACAGAATAATTCGAATGGCCCTACTAATGCAGTGTTTTGGTGAAGCCATACCTAGAAATTTAGCACAGGCCGTATTCTGCAAGATGCTGACATGGAAGAATAGAAGGTATGCTAGGAATAAATAATTAATTTACATCTATCAAGAACAGTATTCTTTGAGATTCATGCCGCAAAACCCTGTTTTAGCGAGCATGGGCACCCATTTTGAATGGTAAAGAGTGGCCCAACGTAGAAAATGATGATTCATGTTAGTTATCTAACCAGATGTCAAGAAATGACTCTTCTCTTCGATAATAATTCAGGCTCAAGAGTACAACAGAGGCTTTTAATAGCCAAAATCAAAGGACAAGCCTTAAGAATTTTATATTTTTAACTTCATAAGAAAGTACTGACTTCCTTGAACTATTTTTAATATGTTAAGAAAAAAGACGGCCAACTGTGTGGCATTTTATTTTTAATATGTTAAACTAAATTTTTTTTTACCCATAAAAGGTTACAGTGTCAGCATTCTCAAAGTTGTTTATTTCTACTTTTACAGTAATTTAATATTTTATTTTTTTATTTGCCTTGTTAATTGCGTATGCCATGCTACATTTCTGTGGAAACTTGAGCTTCAATATTTTCAGATTTTGTTTCCTATCATTGAAATACAGGTTTACAGAATAGGTGTCATGTCAGTAATTGCAATCACAGAACCTGTTAAATTCTAAGCACTGCATTAAGCATTTTACCTGTGTTAACTTACTGCAGCAACTCAATCAAATGGAGAAATTGAGGCGCCTGTCATCCCAGTGCTAAGGTCACAGAGAAATTGGAACCCAGCACTCTGAACGGGCTTCTCCGCTGCTTTCTGTAGATCCTTAATGTTTATCTAAGCTCGTGATGGGAGAGTTTGCACTATTTGAGAGAAGCATGTTGTGTAGGACATCGTATGTAGCATGCCAGTATGTGAGAGGTAGAACAGTGTGCAGGCCCAGAGCCTTCATCCTGTTGCTTTGACACCTTTTTCCCCATGGAGTCCTTGAGACATCTCTGCCAAGTGCTCTGTTGCTCTAGAGAGATCCATTGGAAACCACATTATGAGTGGAATAAGGAATAAACGCCTTGAATGTAGGAATAACACCACATTCAGTCATAAGGAAGCTGAGGTTTACATCTTACAAGTCTTGTCCATAGTCATCAGTAGAGGCTGTGTTAGGGCTTTTCTTCCTCCTCTGAGGAGAATAGTAACACCGGCATCGTTTTCTGTGGTGTACTTAGCACAAATGAGTGAAGAGTAGTGGCAAGGGAAATTTGTTGCAGCGGAAATTTATGTCCTAACCCTTAGTGTATGTTACTTTTGAGACTTAACACTCAGCCATGTATGAATAGCGTAGATGCCTAAGGGATAATTAATTATTCGTATCACTGTGATAAGCACTGGGTACATTTTGATAAATGTTATTACTGTTAACTGTTTCATAAATGAGTAGGTAAAATTGTACCAAAATAGAAAATGCCTCATCCTTCAGGTGTGACATGTTGTGCAAATACTATTTTCCTTTAAAATATCCTACTTCTTCATATTTGAATTATCCTCCAATAATAAAATGGAGTGTCACGTGTCAGAAACCTACTACACCAAGCGTTACAGGTGATGCTGTAGATTGTATTGTTAAGGTCACATTCGCTGGAATTTATTTAAGGCCAGTAGTTTTCGTGATGGTTTTAAGAATGGCTTTACCAGTGTTGGCCACTTTCGACCAAACTATACAAGAATTTACCCAGACTAAATACACAGCACTCCTTTTGAGTGTTGATATAAACGTGGATCATATAGAAGTGGTTGGCATGATTAGACACTTTAATTTTCCATGCAGTTTTTTGATGTTTAGTTTAGTCTGATGCCTGTTACCTTTTAGTGTATGTTTTCCAAAAGTTCCCCTGCTAAATTAACTGCAGATTACTAAATTCCTTATTCCACTCACATTACCTGTCCCTGTCACAGAATCATCAACTCCAGTGTGAACAGAATGACAAGATGCTTATTTTACCCCCTTTGTTTGGTTGTTTCAAGTCTTCATTCATTTTTTGTTTCTGTTTTTGCTGTATTTTGTTTCTGTTTTTCTGTATTTTCTCTTAAAGGAAACAGACTCTCAGGTAACTACTAATTAGCTTCCCTAGTGTAAGCCTTGGTGCCATAAATGAAAATACTTTTCTGTGTACAAGTGGATATCAGTAGTTGCATAAATATTTCAGATTGTTCTTAGAGCACATTTTTCAACAGTTTGCTCGGTAATCCTTGCCGAAAGTCCAAACAGAAGACCAGGATTAGAGATAGGCTTGGTCAGTAGAGTTCTTTGTAAAATCTCTGTACTTACAAGGCGTCAGATCTAAGCTCCTGGTCTTCAAACGGTGGTGGTGGTTTTCACATGTGGCAGTACAGTTACTTGGGAAGATTTCTTTATTTTTTTGGTTTCTTTCGTCCCTTCCTAAAAATTACAGATTCCCAATTTTTAAGAGCAAATCTAGAGTAGGATCTAGCGAGTCCTTTCCTCCTCTCCCTTTGTTTTCCTCCCTAGATGAGTTAAGCAGCCTGTTTCAGAACTGCGTTTTCATCTGTAGAGTCCAGCTTTTTTTATTCCAGGTAGATAGGTAGATAACATCAACTTGTTGATTACTCCTGAAAGCACATTTTTATAATCCCCCTTTTTTGCAGAACGTTAAACTACTAAGTGATGTTGTATGTGAATAGCTGTGTGACCACTGTGTAATGTGCTTCATTATATTCCATTTTAGATAACTTGATTGGGGATTCGGTGAACCTCTCATATGCACAGATTTAACATAAATTTTTAATTGTAGTTTTTGTCAGAAAAATACACCATTTTATTAAATAGGGATGGATTTATGTTCATTACAGCAGTACATGAGAATTGCTTGAAAATGAAAGGATCAGTTACATAACTTAATACTGCTATTGCTGAACTGGAAGCAAAAAATAAATGAACAGATGGCATTTCCATGTAAAATCCGTCATCCTACGTGAATACTTACTGTTTTAATATTTCAGCCTAATACCAATGTTTGTCAAACAGGAGGTGAATAAGTAAGTATTGATCAAATGTTATTTCTACTTTAGAATAGGCTAAAATGCTTTTGTTTACAGTAATTCAAAAAGGCCCGTAATTCTTTCAGTTTCCACATGCTTATTTACTGAAAAATATGTTGGGAAGCACAGAAACCTGGACACTGAGCTTTTTGTTACTGTTTTGCATTTATTTTTCTTTTTTTCCAGAGACTAAAACCGACATATTTAGGTAGGCAATAATTTAAGCCTGGCATTTGTCATTAAAAAATCAGCAAAAAAAGGTTATGTTTCAGATGTTCTAGATTTAAGTCTTGTTCATGTATGTCTTCACTTTTGTGTTGTACTTGAACAGCAGAAGTTTTTATAATGACTAACAGCTAAAAGAAGAATTACAAAAGATCTTTAGAGAATGGTAGACTGTTCCAGCATGAAAATTTCATGAGGTTCAGTTTGACAGAAAAAAATGGCTATGAAGTTCGAATGGAATTTGAGAAGGGTATTGATAAGAAAGACAAGAGTAGTTAGAAATGGGTGTATGGATAGGAAAGATAATTCAAACGAGAATTACTGATCTATTCTCTTTGTCTTTTTAGAAAGGAGAAGAAGGTGTTGATGCATATATAGTCAAAGAATGATTGCTGGAAAGGTTAAGGTAGACGAACATTCAGATAGCGTCTCTCCTGACACTTCAAATATATTTTGCAATGGAAATAGCAAAGGTCTGAAGGAGGTAGATGAAGGTAATGATGTGTCTGAAGAGAAAAGGGGAAGACTACTTCCTCACTGCTCAGGAGGAAGTATTTTAAGCTTCAAAATTGATAGATATATAGTGTAAAATGTTAGTTAATGCAGAAGTGAGTTACATGTGATATAAAATTTCATAGAATTTTACATGAAATAACAAGCGGAAAATATGGTAGCTTGAATTCATTAAGTAATGCTGAATGAAGTGCTGTTTATTTAGGAAAGTTAGTGTTAGTTGGGAATGTGTGGTCAGTAGTAATCAGATCACAGAATTGTACACACTACAACTCCCTCTCCCACCAGCTAAAGCTTGGCCCTTGCCGGAGTGTGCATGTGGTGATCAGGGGCGTAGTGTGCTTAGTAATTATACGCATGCATGCACACTTCTTTTAAATGTAGCTGATTTTAAAGGTTCTTTTTCTCCTTTCTTCATAGGGATATAGCTAGTGCAATAAAAGAACTTCTTGATACGGTGAATAATGTCTTCAAGAAATACCAATACCAGAACCGCAGGGTAAGTTTTGTAGAAACTTTGCTAGTTGCTACCCTAAATACTGGTTTTCATCTAGTTGTTGTATTGAATTACACACTAAGAAAGTGTGACTATTGGAAATTGTGTCATCAGTCACTGAGTTTGTCCTTGAATTCTAAAATGCTGTTACACGTGTTTAAGTAGAATCTCTTACACTGCTTATTTATAATACAAAGTCTGCCCTCTGGTCTTTCTGTTTTAACTGTTACTTCTCATATTTAGTATTTTTTCTTTTCATAACTGTAGGCACTTGAACACCAAAAGAAAGAATTTGTAAAGTACTCCAAAAGTTTCAGTGATACTCTGAAAACATATTTTAAAGATGGCAAGTAAGTACTGTATTTTCTTTTAAAATTCAGTATATTCTGTGGCTTTATATAATATTAAAGGCATTTAAATTAAGCCCTCCTACTATATTGCTAACACTCAAAGCAACTGTTAACAAATGTACACTGTGAGAAAATGAGTGGTGACCAGTCCAGCCATAAGCCGAGCCCAGAGCAGCTGCCGTCAGACTTTCTGAAAAGGGCCAGGTAGTGAGTATTTCTGATTTAGAGGCAGCTGCTGTGGCGGCTGCCCATCTTCCATCTGGGGTAGTGCAAAGGCAGCCCCAGACAGTGTGGGTACCGTGGGTACAGCTCTGTTCCAGTGGAAGTTTCTAGAGGCACTAAAACTAAATTTCATCATTTACACCTATCACGTACCCTGTCTATTTAGAAAAAGCGCACAAATGTAAAAGCATTCTTTACTTCCTAACCTACTTTACCGGTCCATGGAGCAGTGCTTCTCAAACTTGAGTAGCATCTGATTCAGCCTTACCCAGGGTGGGGCCTAGGAATTTGCATCTCTAAAAAAGTTTTCTGGCAGTATGGAAGCTGCAAGCCTGTTGAGAACTAGTGCACTAGAAGCGAAACCGTACTTCTCAATCCGTCTACATGTTAGAGTCACTTGTGGTCAGTGTTTTAAAACTCGTAGAGGGTCTGCTTCCAGAGGTGATGATTCATTTGACCTGGAATGAGACCAGGATCTAAAGGGTTATAAACGCTCCAGGTGATGTTACAGGGCTGCAAGGACTGTGATCCACGGGAGGCATTCTATTTAAATGAGAGTTACACTAAAGATGTAAAGCGGACAGTATCTTTAGGTTTACATACAACTGTAAATTGTATGTAATTTCGTACACACTCAACAGCAATTTCATACACACTCGCAGAAGCAGTAAACTGATGTGGAGGCCATGACTTCTGCTGAACTCCATATACACAGTTCTTTGTAGTTAAAGTAGGAAGTTCAGGAATTTTGTGGACAAGACCATTTGTTCTAAAATTCAGTTTCGTTATCTGTCAACTTTTATTAGAACACAGCTACATGCACGAGCCCCATGCTGTCTGTGGCGGCTTTTCACCACACCAGATGGGACGTGAGTGGTCCTCTGAGTCTCTGCCTCTGAGCAGACGTCAGAGTGTTAGTTGGGGTTTTAAGATCCTCGTATGCATACAGCATTGCAGTGTTACCATGGTATTTCCAAATACTAATAAGTTAGAATTCCAGTTTCAGAGTCAGTTTTAGCAGTAACAATTCGAGCAAGTTGAAGTATTTATATTACGGATTAAAGATGATGGAGCTACACTGCATTGTGTATTACTACGCGCCTTGATGACTTAGTTTAGTAAGTGAGCATCTACGCTGAGCCCAGATAGCAAAGAATACACTGACAAGATAGTTTACGTGATGGCATCAGTACTTCGGATTCTGTTTAATTAGAAACCATTGTGGCTAAGCATTGAGAGGTAAAAGTTAATTTTGAGCCTACTTTTTAATCTAAAATTGTTTACTGTGCGTCAGGATTGCTCACACTTAGTCCTTTTCTTCCATTTACCAGCCTCTTAAATTCCAGTTTTTTATGTTTAAAGAGCATGCTACAAGTTTTATACGTTTCCTAAAATGAGAAATTATGAGCCTAATCTTTAAGCTGTCCTTCACTAGATGGATGAATTCACACCGCCCGTTTGATCTGTCCCTGCTCCTCTTCCTGTGTCCAGGGTGAGAGTGTAAGCGGCAGCTGTGACACTAAAACACTAACGGGGCCACGCGGTGGGAGTGTCTGCTTAGTCACGTGACAGCGGCCACTAGGAGACTTGGGGGAGCATAAAGTAGTTTTTAAAAACATTTTGTATATTGTCAGATTCCATCTATTGAAACCACAATATATGGAACTTTTATTTCAAAACTACATTAATTGTAAAAGTAATTTAGAGTTGTCACCTGTTTTTGAAAGAAGGTAAGAGATCGGCCGAGTCAGATTAAAGGTAAAGTGTTCATCATGCTCAGTGATACATAGATCTTGAGGTTATTTAACACCTAGTTAGGTTTTGTTAGCTTTGTGAAACCGCAGCTAGAGACCACATCCGAATCCTCTTTAGCCAGTTACTTGTTTGACCTGTGAATGAACTCTGGTTGTTTGAGGTCCAACTTGTCATCAGCAGCCTCCAACTCGTTGTTGTCAGAACCACCAGGGGGCAGTAATTCCTAGACGGCAGTTGGAAAAGCTGCAAAAGGATTAAACCTCTAGCTGGAATGAACATTGTAATACCCCTCAATACATACTTGTTTTCTTAAATTGACTTCGTTGCTATGATTCATAGTTTAAACGGAGTATGTAACATTTCAAGAGTGAACTTTTGGAATGAAATTAACTTATTTTTTTTTTCTTTTTAAACAGGGCAATAAATGTGTTCATAAGTGCCAACCGACTAATTCATCAAACCAACTTGATACTTCAGACCTTCAAGACTGTGGCCTGAAAGTTGTATATGTTAAGAGATGTACTTCTCAGTGGCAGTATTAAACTGCCTTTATCTGTAAATTTTAAAGTTTGACTGTATAAATTATCAGTCCCTCCTGAAGGGATCTAATCCAGGATGTTGAATGGGATTATTGCCATCTTACACCATATTTTTGTAAAATGTAGCTTAATCATAATCTCACACTGAAGATTTTGCATCACTTTTGCTATTATCATTCTTTTAAGAATTATAAGCCAAAAGAATTTACGCCTTAATGTGTCATTATATAACATTCCTTAAAAGAATTGTAAATATTGGTGTTTGTTTCTGACATTTTAACTTGAAAGCGATATGCTGCAAGATAATGTATTTAACAATATTTGGTGGCAAATATTCAATAAATAGTTTACATCTGTTAAACATTTCTTTACTTGAAAAAAGATGCATATATATATGTGTGTGTATATATATGATCAGAAGACCAAGACAACTTGGTATAATGTCTAAAGAACTTCTAATGGGAGCTTATTAGCAATTTATCAAATAATAAAGCAACAAGAATTTCTATTTTTTGTCCTTAATCACTTTGGAGAAAAAGTAGTCCATGAGAATATTTTTGTTAGTTATTACATACAAGGTACTGCATATTTTTCCATTACTCGAGTCTGTTTTGAAAGACTTCTGAGAGAGCGACGGCCATTCATAGTGTCTCCCGCTAAGATGCCGTTTTGGGGCTGTGTGACAATGTAGATTTTACTCTTAAGAAGGTATTCTGGATTACTGGGCCCTAATACGCTTTGCATATTTTCCCCCAAAATAATTGCAATTAATAGTAATTTAAAGCTATACTGATAGTTGGTTTGAAATTGTCTTGAGTGTTAATATTATATACACTTTCAATGTGTATAATTTTGTTTCACGATAGAGGAGTTTTAAGGAAATTGTGTATCGAGTATTCATGTGAAGTGATTTCATTTTTCAATTATAAAATAAAGGAAAAATCAGAATTTGTTTATCTTTTATAAAGATTTTAAATATTAAACTAAATTTCTCTTGACAATATAATTTGCCCTAATGCAATTTAGTTATTTTTTCTCCATTTTTAAAAACGAACTTTAAAAGAATTACTATAAAAACTAAACCATCTTGTTGAGTGTGGATAAGAAATATGTGGAAAGAAACAAAAATCCAATAGAAAATTGGTTTGTGGTTTATGAACATTTTACTGACTTTTCCTTCAAGGACATAGAGGCAGTAAAATATTTAGAGCTGGTCATCTTCACCACTTATTTTTGACAAAAGCTGTCCTTCATCCTTGGGAGGTGATGCGGATGATCAGAAGAGCCGTGAGCGGGTGAGGAAGGGAGAGGGTGTTCTAGGAGCAGGCTCTGCCCGCGTGAACTAAACCCACGCTCCCGCTTCCCGTTCAGTGTCTTCAGCAGAACTTGCCGGTTACGGGTATGCCTGAGATCTCTTGTGTTACAAGCCTTGCTCTTCTCATTCTATTTATTAGCAGTCGTTTCTGTTAGAAATACCGCCCCAGCAGAGAGGCGTGTTCTCGGGCTCTTGCGCTTACTTCGGTAATCCCAGCGAGGCTGAGTGTGGGTCAGTGCGAAAAGAACCCGGGTGACAGCGGTTGAGTCTCCAGAAAAGGCTGCGTGGCCTTGCGTGGAGCAGAGAGGAGGCCGTCTGCAGGCTACTTCTGTGGCACACGCTCTTGTAGACACACTTACTTGATTTGATTTTCCCGAGAGTTCCGTGAGTTACCTAACGGCCTACCCAAGGGAAGTGTGCCCGGCGGTGTCTGCCGGGCCGGGGTTGGAGTTCCCATGCCTCCAGGCTCTGTCCCCTTCCACTTTGCTCTCCACGGCCACGTCACTGTGGGATACTGTTGCTGATGACTGCACCCTGCCGCAGTCCACAGACAGAAAAATTCAGACAGATGGGACTCTTACATGAACCCAAACTTGCTGCTTTTAGATTATTACTATTTTCAGTGTTTAAAATGCCCTCTCCCCACCCTTAAGCACTAAGGGATAGTTGTGTGGTTAAAAAAGTTGTATCCCCTTATTAGACAAAACACGAGGATGGTGAGCCAGTTGGTCCTTTTTCACTTTTTCAGCTTATATAGAAATAATTTCAAGGTTACAGAAATCCTGCAGGAATGAAAGTAGGGCAGAGAAGACCTGCTAAGATTTTTCCATCTTCATTTATCATCTGCTTGTTTTTCCTGCCTTAAATCTCACCTCTGGACCGTTTCTGCGGCCTCTGGTGGTCCGTAGCAGTGACCTGCGTTAAGAGCACAGCCGTCTTTCCGTTCCCTCTTTTTAACATGGTGTCCCTCAGCTTGGTTTCCTGATGAGCAGATTCAGCTTACTCATCGTGGTTCACACGCTGCACTGGTGGCTGTGACTTCCAGAGGGTACAGCATCCCTTTCCTCACGGATAATCTTCATTTCGGTCACCTGCTAATGGACTTGTATTCCTCTCACACATGGTTACTATCTTTTGCCTTCCAAAATAAGCTGTCCCTGGGATGTAAGTCCATAAGATCTTTTCCTCCAGGAGTAAAGTCCACTTGTAACAAAAAAATAAAAATAAAAACTAAAAAAAATAAAGTCCACTTGTGAGTGTCCTTGTCTGCTCCGACAGTCGCTGAGGCGATTTCCCAGCTCACGCCTTCCTCGGGCGCAGGTGTCGCTCCGCGCTGCAAGCAGAAGCCCCGCCCTGTCCCTGCACTCACCCGCTCTCCACCTGTGTCTCCTGGACTTTGTGTCTGTATTGTTAGACACTCGTGGGTTGCTGTCTTTTCTGTGCTTTATCATCCATTACTGTGTCTTGGGTTTGGCAGGGAGACACTCCTTCAGTCTGTGTGGAATCATTTTCTTCACAGAATCCAGCTGCGGGGTATTGGATCCCTAGATCTGGATCCTCGGTGTTTTTATCGCTACTGTCTGCTTCTGGGCCATTTAGTAGACAACTGGGGAATACAGTGCACGCACATATATTCACAAATACGGGCGTGCAGACATGCACATGCTTTCTGTGATTTCTCAGTCACCAGAACCACCAAGTCTAACTGGATCAGCCTCACAGGATTTTTTTTCCTTTCCATCTCCACTTCCTGTTTCAGTGTTTCTTCCTCAAAAACCTGGTTTCAGTCAGTTTATTTAATTACTCAATAACTAAAACAGGTTTAGAATTGCTTTTTCCCAATCACTATAAAAAACAAGATTTATGTATGTTTCCCTGCCTACTTGTATTCTACCTCAGAGTAAGGGTACTTAGGGTGTTGTTTTCATAAATAATTTTGATTCTTTGTTTTCCTTCAGTGTGATGATAGTTGTTGAAATACAATCGGGTTCACTTTTAAAGTGTGCTTACCAGGTAGAAGGTCCTCCCCTCAACCCCTTACCACTCTCATTCGTATATTTCAAATATATAGCACCTTACATGCTTGTGGAAGTCAGAAATGTATCCAAAACAGAACTCTGTGCCCCTTTTGCACCATTCCCTACCCCTTGTAGATGTCAGTCTCCACTGTTCTTAGGGTGTTTCCCTTTTGTGCAGGAAAACGGTCCGTTTTGCCTGTTGCTTCTTCCCTAGCAGGTATGTGGTGTACCAGCTGTCTCAGTTTCCTCAGGAGCATCCGGGCATCTCTGTCCTTACAGAGGGCTGGCTGGAGACCTCTTGAGAGAACCTCAGAGCTAAAACTGGGAAACGGGAACTGGTGTACTGGGTCACTGTATTAATTGGTCACCATCATTTTCTGCTGCTTTTAACGCAATGCTGCAGATTGGGTGATGTATGAGAAGAAATGACTTCAGGTCACGGTTTCTGTCTGAGGTCGAGCAGTTGCATTTGGCGGGGCCTGCTTGCTGCCATGGTCCCAGCGTCACATGACAGGAGATGGAGTGCGTACCTGGACGTGGTTCTGCAGGGTTGTGTGGTGAGTTTCTTCTTAACTTTTTAAGGAGCTGCCAGGCTTCGAAGAGGCTGCACCACTGCATCCTTCTCAGCAATGTGAGTGCTCTCCGTGTCCTCACACCCTCATGGCTTGTTACTGACTTAAGTGTCAGTGGTTTCACTTTTCATTTTCTGTTAACAGTGATTTTAAAAGTCTTTTCATAGGCTTCTTAGCTGCTTCATATATATGCTTTTATGCATTTTTCACTTAACATCTTCAGAAATCACTGTCTAAGTTAATAGAATTGTTCTCGGTGCACGTTTTAAATACTATTCCATGGTGTAATATGGTTTATCTGATGCCTCCTCTCTACATGAGTATTTAGTGGTGTTTAATACCTTGCAAACATACAAATAATGCTACAGTGAATGGCCACACAGGCACACGCATACTTGCTAGTGTATCGATTCCTAGAAGTGGAATTCCTGAGACAGGGTATGAGCGTACACAACTTTGCTGGATATCGCCAGTTTCTTTCCGTGAAGCTTGTGGCATCCCCTCCAACCGAGTGTACGAGGCCACTTCCTTACAGTTCACTGACTGTATCGAAGCATTTTAATCTTTCCCAGTGCGATAGGTGAGAAATGGTATCTCTTGGTAACTAATCTCATTTGATTTATTACAAGTGAAGATAATATTTACAAGTTAGTATGTTTTTGTTTTACTCTAGGAATTAAAGGCCTCTACGAAGGCCTTTGCACTGAGCTATATCCAATACCCTTTTAGTTTTTGAGACGGTATCCCAGAGTTGCCAGTTTACCCAGGCTAGCCTTGAACTCGCAAACTTGCTTCAGCTTCCCCTAATTCTGGGATTATAGACATGTGCCCTGAAAGAACAGTTTTGGTCTCTGTATGACCTTGACTATTTTTCTTCTATGCTTATTTTTATCAACTCTTGTGAAACCATCTGGACTTAATGATTTTTTTGTTTAGTTCTTGATAACTATTTCTTCTATAAAAATTGTTTTTTTAAAGCTCTTTATTATATATGGCTCAGTTTCTTACATGTTTTGTTTTAAAGAAACTCCCATTTTAAAATTCCGTAGAAGTAATTGCATGTCTAAATTTTTTCCCCAGTGTTACTGGTAGTTCCCCTTTATTTCTTATTCTGTGTATTTGTGCTTGTTTTCTTTACTCAAACAGCAAGTCCCTTGTTTTGAGTTTTCCAGGATTTTACTCATTAATTTGACTTTCTGCTTTTCTGGTCTCTGCCTCCTAAATCCTTCTGTTTTATTATTTTCTTCCTTGGACTTCACTGTACTTTTTTGTTCTAATTCTTTGGTTTGGTATTTCATTCTTTTAAATTGATTCAGTAGTTAGTGCTATGCAGTTTTCTCTATGGTTGAAGAGGTCTCCTGGTGATATATTATTGTCATTCTTCAGAAAGTCTATAATTTCTGTTTGATTTTCTATTTTGCCTCACTGCTGAGACAAAATTCCCAGCACTCACGAGTTAAGGGTTGAGATTGGTAGATTTCAGTCCATCATCAGCACAGTTGGTAGCGATTTCAGTTCATCATCGGCTGGTTCCGTGGTATGGCAGACAGGCCTCCAGAGGAGAAACAGTTCATGGCAGGCAGAAGGTAGCAAAGCAAGTAAGATGACTGCCGTTCTCTTTATCCCTTGTATTTGTCCAGGTCGTTAGGGCAGGTAGCACCCACACCCTTAGTCCTAGGGCCCTTGAGCCCAGCATTGCCCCATGAATCAGTACCAGCCTCACACATTCTAGATCCAGCCGTCTCTGAAAAGCCTCCCCTGTGACTGCGTGAGGCTTTGCGGGGGACATCTGGACACAGCAGGACAGAGATGATCCTCCCTGTGTTTCGTGCATTGTTCTCTTTCTATATTCTCTCCTCTAGTAGAAGACAGCATGGCGGATGGAGAGCGAGACTCTGTACCAGTCAACATTCTCCAGAGAAACAGGACGCACAGGATGTATGTGTACTCAGCAGGACACATGTCCCTGAGTTGGGTACATGTACATATATGCTGTATAATTTCCTCTGCACGTAAGATTTGTTGTTAAGAATTGCCTGGTGTTAACTAGGGAAGCTGACAAGTCCCGATATCTGCATGGTGAACAATAAGTTAGAGACCTAGGAGAACTAACTGATGGTCTGGTTCCAACTTGATACCACAGAGGCCGCAGAACCAGGAGAGCCAGTGGTGGAATTCCCATCCAGAGACCATCAGCCTTCAGATTCAGCATGAATGTCAGTTCATGTGTGAAAGCAGGGAAAAGTCGTGTTCCAGTTCAAAGTCCATCAGGAAGAAAGAATTCTCTTCCTCGGGGAAGGATCAGGCTTTTGTTCTATTCCAGCTTCAACTGATGGATAAGGTCCATCCTCATTATGGAGGCAATCTGCTTTTCAACTTACTGACTCAAATGCTGATCTTATTTTTTAAACAATCCTCTTGTTCATATATCCAGAATAGTATTTCACCGCTTATCCGGGTACCCTGTGGCCTGAGCTGTCACAAAATTAATCATTGGGCTACAAAGAGGGAGCCTCTGCTGGTGAGAATAGGAGTGGAAGGCAAGCACACAACGACCTAGAAGTGATCATGAGTGTCTGAATTTGTAGTTTATGACGTGTGAAATATACCATTGTCTTTGAAATGTCATTGTAACATCACTAATCAGACCAGTCGTTATAACAATTTTGATTCTGAATATAAAATGATCTTAATGTTTTAATTTGACACATTAATAGCACAGTTTGAACTCTCTGACCCTCACCCATGCATGCCAACCTCTACTGCTCATCAATAAATAGGCGTAAAGAAGACACAGTGGTACCTTTGTTCACGAACTTGAATCTTTCCACAGTGCTGGTTGGAAATCAGTTAGATGAAAACCAAATCAAATTCAATGCTTGGGCTCAATGTTGACCTTATGGAGAAATTTGATTCGGTTCTCATCCAGTTCAGGTTGAGATCAGAATCGTGGAGAGAATTTATTGGAAAATAAATCAGCCTATGACATGAACTTGTTAAATTATGTTATTGACATTACAGTGTTAAAAAACATACACAGAAGTATTGGGTATACAAAAGAGGAAAGACTGGATAGTACCTAGCTAAGCACTCAACACAATGCTGAACTGAGTTGGCACTTCATAAATTCTGAAGGAATGATCTATTAGATTTCCTTTGCTTCATTAATGTCAAACGTGTGTTACATGCAGAAAATCTGTAGAGAAGATTAAGAGGTGACTGAAAGTCTTAAATGAAGACAGAGCAACAGATAGAATAATCAGGGAGGAAAATGCTAGATAACCTGATGAACCTTCAGATATTCTAAGGGATACCTAAGATAGACAGTTCCACTCATTAAAATTAACATTGAAGAAAAGGGAGGAAGCCCATGAAAAAATCTCACATAAATACAAAACTAAATTTTTATGCTGTGCCTTTTAACTACAAGACTTACAAAAAGGAGATTGGAGGAAGAAGAAAAATTTCCTGGACAATTATTTTGAGTAATACTCTGTTATAAATGGACTGAAATGTTTCACTCAGTTTAAAATAATTATTTGGAGTGTCTTGTGATGGTGCTGAATAGGAAAGTGAATAGTAATTCAGAAACGATGACTATCTAGGCATGTTACTTAAAAAGTGACAAATTACCAACAGGACAACAAGAAATTATAAAGATTAAATTCCACCTAGAATTAAAATTACTATGGGGAGGGCTGGATATTGATCTAATTCACCTACTTTTTGATTGGCATTTGTATTCCCCTCTTGGTCATGTTTATGCATTTCTTTTTTTCTATGAAGCTTTTTTCCAAAATTGTTTTAGGGAGTTTCTATGATTTTTGACAGTTTGACATCTATATTCCAAGCAGAATTGTTAAGCTTTTTCAACCGTGAGTTACCAAGGTCTTAGAGAAAATAAACCCAGGCATTTGGTACCACCACAGGGAAAGAGCAGTCATCTTGTTAATCAAATCAGCTTTCACAAGCTTATAGAATATCACATTTTTTTCTGTACTTATTCAGTGCATCTGGTTTTTCAAATGTGAGGAGGAAGTGCTTCTGTGCACACCACTAATCATCTATTGCTTAGCTTTTCTTTTTTCGGTGGTGTGGTGGGTTGACAACTGGTGGTCAACTTGTAACCCCCAGTTGAACTTAATAAGCACAGTGCTGGGTGTGGGAGGCCCACCTGAGGATTGTTGTCAGCAGCACAGAGGCAGAACAGGAGAGGAAGGAAGGAGGCTGTTGGGAGCTGGTAGAAGCTGTTAGGAGCCTGTTAGAAGCTGTAAGGTGCTACTGATTCTCTTAGAGGAGTTTGTCATGCTGGCTTTCCCGATGAACTTGGCTGTTCCCATTAACCAAGGAGCTCGGGGCCTTGTTGGCACTGAGAATGGCTTCAGTTCACTTTGGGGGAGCTCTGGTCCTCACTTTGAGCATTGTTTCCTGGCTCCAGAGAGGAAGATGGTGCACTGCTCGGTCTCCTGGAGAAGCTGATCATGTTGGCTTTCCTGATGGGAACTCGGCTTTCCTCCTCATCGGAGGAGCTCGGGACCTCACTGTTGCTGAAGATGGCTGTGGTACCTTTCAGGGGAGCTCTGGTTCTTACTTTGAGCATCACTTCCTGGCTCCAGCACAGGTCCCTCAGCCTGCTGGCACAGGTCCTTCATCTCACTGCCACAGACTTTCTAGATTTCACCACTAACCTCTGGGCCTTCCGAGCATAGTTCCTTGAAACACGCCTGCATGAGACATTGTCGTGGGCTCTAGGTCTTCAGCTGAACTCATACAAGGCATTATCATGGGATCCAGAGCCTCAGCTGGATTCTTTGGTCTTTAGTGTGTGGACAGATTCCTGCACTCTCTTGATTCACTCTCTTTCCTGCACTCTATAAGATTCAGTGGGCAACTATTATGAATAATCCTATAAAATATGTGTCCTGTATTATATTATTCCCCTTGCAAAACCCCAAACTGCAGCAGGTGGTATTCACAAGTACCAAATCAGCTACCTCGGCTTCCTTCAAACTCCTCTTTGAGGGAGACCGCACCGCAGCTGGTTACTTCTCCATCCCTGCTGAAGGATGGGATCTTCCAATTCCTACGTGACCCTTTCCACTTAAGACGATCAGACCAAGGGAAGAAACCTCATGCAAGAGCAAAAACTGCTGATCGCGGCCTTTAAGACAGCCAACCTGCAGCGTCGCTCCTCTCAGCCATGAGGAGCCGGGCGGCTTCAGGTTCTTGTTCCACAAACCAGGCGAGGCTCACAGTGGGTCAGCAGTGGGAGCGGAGGCTGAAAGAACACAGCGAGGCTTACAGCAAAGGGCACGTGTGAGCCAGCGTGAGGAGAAAGTGGAAGCCACAGCAAGGAAAATCCAGAGGATAAGTTGTCGGCTGAGAGTGATTTTGATTTATTTTGTTTTTCATTTCTTTTCTACATAAAAACAAAAGAGGCGTGAGCAGATACTTCCCAGGTAATAAATAAACACAAATGAAAAACCACCCTCACCTATTCCTGATGTGTTCAAAATATTAAAAAAGTGAGAAATATAGTAAAACAATTTCGGTATAACTTTACTATGAATAATGGGCAGAATCCTGATCTGCTTTGATCCTTTTAGCTTTTTCTGTCTTATTTCCCTCCTTTGTCCTTTCTCTAAGCGTCCAAATGGTGAAAGAAAACACACTCTGACACTTACAGCCACTCCTTGATTCCTGCCCTCTTTACTTGGGTATCAGAAACTTAATGTTGCTGTCATACTCCTACTTGTACATTTATTAGTAATCTACTAATTCAGTTGCAGGTAACAAAAGAAATTAATGTTTATTTATTTATTTTTATTTTAAAGAGAGTAGTAAAGGAGACACAAACAAACAATAGAATGATAACAGTGTACCAGTATCACAAACATAAACAAAGCAAAGCAAGAACATTTAAAGTGATGCAGGGCTTCAAGACACAATAATGCGAATTAACAGTGGTTGTTACGTTACATATTGCAATCCTCAACTATGTTGCTCAGATTACCAGAAGTGAGAATGGAAGATTGTTCAAACTTTAAAGAGAACAAGAAAGTCATTATTAGACAAAACATTAGAGATAATACAGAGTTTCACTAGACAAGATGGTAGGAATTCACCATGGTAATTCCATTGCACATTGTTACCTTCAAATCAGCTACCCAGATTACCAGACACAAGCATGCAAAGTCTATCAGAACATAAAAATTTTAAGCATTAACTGTTCCTTTCAATACACCATCAGATCAGCAATACAGTAATCACAGCTATTCATATATATTTTTATATTTTGCCTTCCTTTTTTCTTCTTTCCCTCATCCCAGTCATTCCTTCCTTTGGGCAATTTCTTTCCCTTTTCTATCATTTATTGTATATTTTTAGTTTTATCTCTTCTTTCAGGTTCCTACACCAAGGAGACAATAATGATGTTTACACATGTGGGTCCAATTTATTTCACTTATGAGTATGGTCTCTAGTTGCATCTGTTTACCTACGAAAGCCTCGAGTTTATCTTTTATTACAGTTGAGTAATACTCCGTTGTATAAAAATACCATATCTTTTTTATCCATTCCTCAGTGGATGGGAATCTGGGTTGTTTCCAAGATTTAGCTATAACAAATTGTGCTGCTATAAACATGGGTGCACATATATTGCTGTGGTATGATGTCTTTAATTCTTCTGGGAAAATACCCAGAAGGGGAATAGCTGGGTTAAATGGGACTTCTAATCCTAGTTTTGTGAGGAATCTACAAATTAATTTCCACAGTGGTTTCACCAACCTACACTCCCACCAGCAGTGGAGTAGAGTTCCTTTCTCCCCACAGCCTCTCCAGCATTTGTTATTGGTTGATTTCTTGATGATAGCCATTCTTTCTGGGGTGAGATGAAATCTCAGTGTTGTTTTAATTTGCATTTCTCGAATGACTAATGATGTTGAACATTTTTTCATGTATTTATTTGCCATTACTATCTCTTCATTTGAGAAGTATGTATTTATCTCAGATGCCCATTTTAGGATTGGGTCTTTGAATATGGGGGGGCCTCATTTTTTAAAATTCTTTATATGTCCTAGATAGAAGCCCTTTGACTGAGGGGTAGTTGGCTAAAATTTTTTCCCAATTTGTGAGTTTTCTTTTTACTCTATTGGTGATTTCTTTAGATGTGCAAAAACTTTTGAATAAGATGACATCCCAGTTTGAAATATTTCCTGTGCAGTTTGGTTTTTGTTCATGAACTCTCCGCCTACCCCATTGTCTTCAAGGTTTTTACCTACTTTTTTTCCCAATAAATTTAGTGTTTCGGTTTTAGTATTTAGATCTTTGATCCATTTTGACTTTAATTTAGAGCATGGTGAAAGACATGGGTCTAGTTTTAGTGTTCAGCGTGTGGAAAGCCAGTTTTTCCAGCACCATTTTGTTGTTGTTGTTTTCTTTTTTAGTACCTGGATTCGAACTCAGGAGCTTGCACTTGGCAGGCAGGTGCTTATGCTGCTGAGCTATATCCCCAGCCCCCAGCACCATTTATTAAAGAGGCTATCTTTCTTCCATTGAACATGTTTGGCACCTTTGTCAAAGATAAGGTGACTGAGTGTGTTTGTAGTTGTATCTGTATCTTCTAATCTGTTCCATTGATCTTCAGGCCTATTTTTGTGCCAGTACCTTGTTGATTTTATCAGAGTAGCTTTGTAACATAATTTCAAGTGAGGAATTGTGTTGCCTTCTGCCTTTCCTTTGTTTCCCAGGATTACTTTTGCTATTCTAGGCCTCTTTTGGTTCCAGATGAACTTTAAGAGTGTTTTCTCTAGATCTGTGAGGTATACTGACGGTATTTTAATTGGGATTGCATTGAATCTGTACAACAATTTGGGAGTATGGCCATTTTCACAATGTTGGTTCTTCCTATCCATGAGCAAGGAATATATTTCCATTTTCTGATATCTTTGATCTCTTTTTTCAGAGCACTAAAATTTTCCCTGTATAGATCTTTTACTTCTTTTGTTAGACTGATTCCTAAGTATTTCATCTTTTTAGGTGCTATTGTGAAAGGTATGATTTCCCTAATTTCTCTCTCAGTCTGTTTGTTACTTGTGTACAGGAATGCTATTGATTTTTGAGTGTTAACTTTGTATCCACCTATGCTCCTAAATTCGGTTATTAAATCCATGAGCTTTTTGGTGGAATTTTTGGGGTCTTCTATGTAGAGTATCATGTCATCTGTGAATAATGATAATTTCACTTCTTCCTTTCCTATCCTTATTCCTTTTATTTCTCTCTCTTGTCTAATTGCTTTAGCCAATATTTCCAGAACTATATTGAATTGGAGTGGTGACAGTGGACATCCTTGTCTTGTTCCTGATTTTAAAGTGAAAGCTTTCAATTTTTGACCATTTAGTATGATGTTAGTCATTGGTTTATCATAGATGGCTTTGATCAGCTTGAGGTAAAGGCCAACTATTCCTATTTTCTGTAGAATTTTCAACATGAATGAGTGTTGGACTTTATTGAAGGCTTTTTCTGCATCGATGGAGATGATCATGTGATGTTTGTATTTAGATCAATCTACACAGTGTATTACATTAATTGATTTGCATATATTGAACCATCCTTGCATTTCTGCTATGAATCCCACTTGGTCATGGTGTATAACCTTGATGATTTGTTGCATTCTGTTTGTTAGTATTTTATTGAGAATTTTTGCATCTATATTCTTTAGGGAGATTGGCCTACAGTTCTCTTTTTTGGTTAGGTCTTTCTCTGGTTTTGGTATCAGAATAATACTTGCCTCCAGGAATGAACTGGGGAGAATTCTTTCCCTTTCAATTGCATTAAAGAGTTTGAGTAGAGCTGGCATTAAATCTTCTCTAAATTTCTTGTAAAATTCAGCTGTGAATCCATCAGGACCTGGGCTTTTCTTCATTGGCAAGTTTTTATTACATTCTCAATTTCACTGACTGATATTGAGTTATTCAGGATTTTTATATATTCTTCATTCAGCTTTGGTAATTCATATGTATTTAGAAATCTGTCCATTTCCTCTGTGTTTTCCATCCTATGAGAGTAAAGATTTTCAAAGTAGGTATTGCTGATCTTTTGAATTTTTTAGAATCTGTAGTGATTTCACCCCTTTCATTCCTTATTGCGTGTATTTCAGTTTTTTCTTCCTTTTTTTGATAAGGTTGGCTAAGGGTTTATCTATTTTATTTATTCTTTCAAAGAATCAACTCATCAATTCATTAATTCTTTGTATTGTTTTTGTAGTCTCCATTGTGTTAATTTCTGCCCTGAGCTTTATAATTTCCTGTCTTCTTTGGACTCTGAGATTTACTTGCTCTTCTTTTTCTAGGAACTTGAGGTGCAGCATAAGATTGTTTATTTGTGCTTGTTCTGTTTTCCTGGGGTGGGAGTTCACCACTATAAATTTCCTTCTGATGACTGCTTTCATCGCATCTCACAGCTTCCTATAGTTTGTAGGTACATTTTCCTTTGATTGTAAATAGTGTTTAATTTCTATTTCATCTGTGACTCACTGGTTGTTCAGGAGGATATTATTGAATTTCCAACTGTTTATGGAGTTTTTGTGTTTTCTTTTGTCATTAATTTCCAATTTCATTGCACTATGGTCTGATAGTGTACATGGTGTAATTTCAATTCCTTTGCATTTACTTGAACATGTTCTATGTACTAGTATATGGTCTATTTTAGAGAACATCCCATGTGCAGCTGAGAAGAATGTGTATTCTGATACTGTTTGATGGAACACTCTGTAACGCTCTACCAAGTCCATATGTTCACAAGTTTGGTTAAGTTCTGTTATTTCTTTCCCAATTTTTTGTCTAGTTTATCTGTCTTTTTGTGACAATGGGGTGTTAAAGTCCACTGTTATGATTGTGTTGCTGCTTATTTCATATTTTACATCTGTTATAATTTGTCTTATATAGTTGTGTACTCCTGTATTTGATGCAGAGATGTTTATGATTGTTATGTCTTCCTCTTGAAGCTTCCCCTTCACAAGTAGGTAGTGACCTTTTTTCTCACTTTTGATTATTCTTGATTTGAAGTACACATTTTCTGCAAACAGAATAGTTACACCTGCTTTTTTCTGGGTTCCTGTCACATGGAGTATTGTTTTCCATCCTTTAGTTTTCAGTCTATGAATTTCCTTTTTGAGTTAAATGTGTTCCTTGTATACAGCATAGAGTTGGATTTTGTTTCCTAATCCACTCTGCTAGTCTGCTTCTTTTGGTTGGTTCACTGAGACCATTTACATTGATGGTTATAACTGATATGTACTGGCTTATCTTTGTTATGTTATTCTGCTATTGGATCCTCTTTTTCCCCTCTGTTGAATTGCTTGCTTTGCTTGGTGGTTCCTTTCTGTTGTTGTTCTTGAAGTTGTGGTCTGTGGTATCTCTTTCTAGAATATCTTTTAGTACACTTTGTAGGGTTGGTTTGGCACTCATGAATTTCTTCTGTTGTTCTTTATTATGAAAATATTTTATTTCTCCATTAAATTTGAAGGATAGCTTTGCAGGGTACATCAGTCTGGGTTGGAAGTTGTTTTCTTTCAGTACCCGAAATATTTCACTCTCAGCTCTTCTTGCCTTGATGGTCTATGTTGAGAAATCTGACTTGATTCTGATGGGCTTTCCTTTATAGGTGATCTGTTTCTTTTCTTTAACAGCTTTTAATATTCTGATCTTTTGTTGAGCTTTTGGGATCCTGATCACAATATGTCTGGATGTAGATTTATTTTGGTCATGATTAACTGGAGTTCTATATGCTTCACTTAACTGTATGTCTGATTCTTTTTCCGTGCCTGGGAAATTTCTGGTATTATTTCTGCAAATAGTCTTTTTATGTCATTTGTGTTGACACCTGCTGTTTCATTGATATCTATTAATCTGATGTTGTTTTCCTTTGTTTCGTCTTGCAGTTGTTGAATTGTTATTTACTGGTTCCTTGTTGTTTTTAAGGAAATTAATGTTTAAATATGATTTTTTCACTTGACATTTAGAAAAAGGCAGTTGATGATTGTAGTAAAGTGGCTTAAGTAGGGTTTGTTATGGTTTAGATCTATAATTCTCATCTGCACAGGAAGCAACTGGATCATCAGTGGGTTTATCCTTGGTGAGTTCGGTTGCTGACTGTGCTGTGATGTGGTGAGGGCTTGTTGGAGGTGGGTCCTTGGGCGGTGACCTGGCAGTGTGAACCCACTGTTCTTGTGCCTGGTTCCTCCCTTCTCTCTCTACTTCACAGCACCCATGGGTTGAGCACATTTTCCTCTGCCTGCTTTCTCCCTCTGCTATCCTCTTTCAGCCTTAGAGCCTGCTGACAGTATACTGAAACTACGATCCAAAGTAAACCTGTTGTCTTGGTTACTTTTCTCTCGTTGCTGGAACAACACACCTGATGCCCAAAATTAAGGAAGGAAAGGTTTATTTCGCTTACAGTTTGTGGAGGTTTCAGTCCATACTTGGCAGGTTACAAGGCAGAGTGGCACATGGCAGAGGGCTACAGCTGATGGTGGCAGAACACAGCAAAAGCAACAAGCACTAAAGGGAGGAATGGCCTCAAGCATCCTCTTGCTCTCCCTTACATATGCAAACTATCCACCCCAGGGTGGGTGCAGCTCTCACACCCATAATCAATCAAACTCTAAAAGCCTGCCCCATGACCGCATGAGGTTTAGGGGGACACCCAGACGCAAACCATAACACCTGTCCTCCCTTAAATGTTAGGGGTTGGGTACTATGACAGTGTGGCAAGGAGCCTCCAAGGTTTTCATGGTCTGACCCTCTGCTACTCTAAGCATCCTGTTGACATTCAGGTCAGGATGAGAAGAGGAAGCACCACCCCTCTTATCAGATAAAGCAAAAGCTGCAGGCATTAAAGGCCCTAAGCTGACTGCTTTACCATCTATGTCTTAAGAACAAGTATATCCTCTTGCATAACTACACAGCAACAGCAAATTAAGAAAACCATTGATTCAGTACTATTTCTAATCTATAGTCAATATTCAAATTTTTCCTGTTTTTTTTAATTTCCTTCTCACACCCAAAATGAACTGCCTTTAGTTGTTCTATCTCAACTTCTTTTTATAAAATATGTTTTTTTTGAAGAAGACAGCTGACTTTTTTCTAAAATTCCATCTATTTGAGTTTTCAATATTAGCTCATGATTAGATTCAGTAGTATATTGTGGGAGGGATATTGCCAAAGTGATGCTGGGTTTTTCTAAGTAAATCACATTAGATTACACACAATGTAGAGTTGGTCGTCCCATTATAGGTGATATGAACTTCAGCAATTTGTTCTACTGCAGAATATCCCTTTGTCTTCCAAAATTATAGGTAATATGTTAAGAAGATACTTGAGATTGTATAAATATTTTATTTCCTAAGAAACTGTTACCATTGATGATCCTTTCCTGAATCAACTATTACTAAAGTTGGTTATAAAATAATGACTTTCTAACTATCAATACACTTCACCTCTGCAAAAGAAGCCCCCATAAATGTCAACACAATCAAACAGGGTTCCAGGTCTAGCTCAGTGTTAGAGCTCTTGCATAATATCCACAAGTTCCTACATTGAATCCTCAGTTACACACACACACACACACACACACGCACACCACATACACCCTCCTTCCTTCTTTCTTTGCTTCTCTTCTTTTCTTTATATACTTAGCATCAATATAGACTCTTTTCAACCAGTAGTTCTGAAATTTGGCTGTATCATATATATGAGGCACTTTATAGAACACTGGTGTCTCCATTCCACCTCTGGAGATTATAAATTAACTGTTCTGGAGAGGAGGTGGGCATTGGCTTTTTAAAAACTGCCTAGATCATTTATAAAACTACCTAGGCGAAAACCACTGAACAATCAATGACTGATTTCAGTCTTTCATAAAGCACATCTCTTCATGGTACATTCCCATTTTAAAAATTACCAGAGCATCCCACTTAACTCAGAATGAGTGACTAGCCCAACATGGTTGTCATGGTGTAGGCCAGCTTACTCCTTGCTATGGCTTGGCTCCAGATGCCCCCACCCCCATGCCTCATGTGCTCATAGGTGTGGCTTTTTGGAGCTGGCTTGATCCAGGACGTGTGATACTCAGACTGAGGATGTGTACTAAGTTAGCCCACTGCTTGAATTAGGACAGTTCTGGGTGTGGATAATGGTGTGGGGTGGCATCATCTGAAGGGTTCGTAGCCTGGAGGGGATAAGAAGGTTTGCTGTTTCCTACTGGCTGCCTCCTGTCTGCCCTCCTGTGGACTGTTTCTTCTCTGCCAAGCCCCTTGGCCACGCCACCCTGCCCTGGAGCCAGCCAGCTATGGACTGAAACCTCTACAAATTGGGAGCAAAATAAACCTTTCTCCCTACGGGGTACTGGGCATTTTGTCTTATCAATGAGAAAAGTAACTAAGACACCAGCCAGACTCTCACCCCTTTTGTAAGGTCTCCTTCCCCATGCTGTGAGAACCACCTAAACTATGTGGTGTGTGTATGTGTGTGTGTGTGCGCGCATGTGCATGTGTATGCATGCGTGTGTGAGATATGGGGGTAGAACACAGGGACTTCTCACTGGTTTGTATCTCCAGCTCTTTTATTACTTTTTGTCTTGAGACAGGTTTTTGCTAAATTGTCCAGGTTAGACTTTTAGGATGGGCTCAAACTTATGATCCTCTTGCCTCAGCCTCCTAGAATGCTGGGATTTAGGAGTTTAATTTAGTTCTATGCTCCAGTGTGCATATTGCAAACTAAATTACTTTTATTCCCAGAATCTACTATAAACAATCACCTCTAAATCTTTCCAAGCACTGTCTCCTCTGCTTACTGTCTTTTCTCCCTATGTTTTATTTGCTAGTATCTAAATGTAATTTGGGTGCTGTTATGGAGATGCCTTCACTTCATCATGCCTTCTTCCTGATGTGAGCCCTGTATGTTCTTGCTGGGTTATCCATCACAGTTACACTTGCAACAGCCAGCAGGAGTCCTCTGCTTATCTGACCGATGGATTGCGAGCTTCACGGGAGCACAGGCCGCCATGTCTTTGTCTCTTTACATGGCCAGTGCTGGACAGTGTGCTCTGCCAAAATGACTGCTCATCAGTGTCCGGAGAACTGAGGGACTGGGTGAATACACAAATACATGTGGATGTCATTCTATTGAGAAAATCCTTTTTCCATGAGCAAATAGTAAAATCCTCCTTAGACATAGGGTGGGAGAAGCAGTTAGTGAGGACTGAATGTGTGGCAGATGTACAGACGCCTGAATGACAGATGCATTAGTTGATCCATCTAATGATCTTCGTCGCTATCATCTAAAATTTATTTCTATTGTTTATAGCCGTATTCTCAGTACTTCCAACATGAATGCAGTATTACCTGGGACAGAGCACTTTTTTTTTTTTCTGCAAAGCAAGAAAGTATAAGTGATTTAAGTAAGTATTAGAAGGAAGTTTAAATATCTTGTGATTCAATCTTTTGCTTTTACAGATGAAGATTCTGAAACCAGAGATTTAAATAACTTCCCCAAAGTCATGTAGCTGGTAATTGTTATAAATCTGGATCATCTTTTGTTAACTGAAAATTTAATTCACTTCCCTAAACTTAAAACCACTAGATAAAACTGTAAGTCACACCATTAGCGGTGCTGTACTTCTGCAGAAGGTAAAGCAGCTCTTTCTTCTGAGCTAACTGCCCTCACCATGTCTGAAGTGGACATGAGCGCAGTAATTAAGACTCCTACCACCCACTAGAACATGCATAACTCCCTAATTCAAGGGCACATTTTTAAAGCTTGCCTTTAAAGAGTCCATATTACTTCACATGGTGGCAAGAATTAATCTTGAAAATTACAAGACCAAAACGTGTTGAGTAAATTGAGATCCATTTTCTCTGACGGCATTTGGCCTAGGCAATCGTTGCAAAAGCGGTGTCCGCATTCTGTAAGAGGGTTCTCTCTGAGTACACTTGCGACAGCTTGGTTTAGGAGTGCTATTTCCCACCTTAACTTGACAACTGCTGCTCTTGCTGCTGAGAAATAGAGGCTGTCGGTATTCAGGGCATTTCATCAGCAGCACCGTGTTCAGGAGCACCAGCCTCTGGGAGAAGTCTTTAATGTCGCACTGTTCTCCCTTGGGACAATAGCTTTCCCTCTTTCAAAGTACAGTTTGTTTCAGAACTTTGATTTTTACAGTTTGAATTCACCTTTGACCTTTTATTTCTGTGACTTCTTACACAGAATTTCTTAAACAAAGGTGAAGTGGTAGCAAATGCAATGTTTTTTTTGGACTCTTTTTTAGGGAAGTTAAAAACTGGCTCAAAAAAACAAAATCTGAAACAAAATGAAATGGGTTTTAAAAAATATATTTGATGCCAGCTCATTCTTTCTATAATTTCATTTTTCTTTACTAAAACATTCATTCTATACATATTTGTTTGGTGTCAAGCACCATGCTAGGTCTTTAATATTATATTACTATATTACAGTGACTATAAATTTTATATTATTCTATATTAGTTTAAGAATATTAATAAATGCTAAAATTTTACATATCTATCCATAAACTTTCCTTCTTTCTGTATAACCAACTGAATTTGTTTCCAAGGGCTACCATAATAATTGTGTTGGTTTGGGGGATATTTACAAGGGGAACAATATAAGATAGGACACATATTTTATAAGATTATTTATAATAGTCACCCAAAGAATGATATACAAAAGAGTGTAGGAAATCTGTCCACACACTATAGGCCAGGAATCCAGCTGAGGGCCTGGATTCTACAATAAAGTCCTACATGAGTACAGCTAAATACCTAGAGCCCATAACAATGCCTCCCACTAATCCAGCTGGAGGCCCAGAACCCATGACAACATCTCACGCAGGCCCTTTTCACAGATCTGCACTGGGAAGGCCCAAAGGTCAGTGGTGGAATCTAGGAAGTCTGTGCCAGTAGGGTGAAGGACCTGTGCTCGCAGGCTGAGGGATCTACACTGGAGCCAGTGAGTGACGCTCAGAAGAACCAGAGCTTCCCTGAAAGGTACCACAGCCATTCTCAGCAGCAATGAGGTCCCGAGCTCCTCCAATGCTCAAGAAGGCCAAGTTTCCATCAGGGAAGCCAGTGTAGCAAGCTTCTCCAGGAGACCAGCAGTGCACCCTCTTCCCCTCTGGAGCCAGGAAGCGATGCTCAAGGTGAGGACCAGAGCTCCCTTTAAGTGAACCAAAGCTATTCTCAGTGCCAGTGAGGTCCCGAGCTCCTTGGAGGATGAAAATAGCCAAGTTCCTCAGGAATGCCAGCATGACGAGCTCCTGCAAAAGAACCAACAGCTCCTTACAGCTTCTACCAGCTCCCGACAGCCTCACTTCTTCTTCTCCATTCTGCCTCTTATGCTGCTGGTAACAGTCCCCAGGTGGGCCGCCCACACCCAGCACCATCCTCACTCAGTTCAGCTGGGGGTTATAAGTTGACCACCAGTCGTCAATCCACTACAATAATGTGCGATAAAGTCAGAGGCTGGACCGGTAGAACTGCACCGTCTCGTAGCTCTCTAGGTCAGAAGTCTAATATCATGGCATTGGCGGGGCCATGCTTCCTTGAAGGCCAGGAAAGATCTGCTCCAGTCTGCACTCCTGGCTTCTCACAGTTCCTCTGTGGCAGCAAAACCACAGTCCTAACATGCTTTCCCTATGCGGTTTATATACAAATGCCTCTTTTTTATAAAGACACTGGTCATATTGGATTAGGGGCCCACCCAGGCCTCACGGGTTTAATTGCCTCTGCAATTACCGTATTTTCAAAGAAGGTCATATTCTGAGACACTGGGAGTCTGGACTTGAACATGTGCATTTGGAGGGCACAGAAGTCCAGCTCTAATCTGGACATCTCCAATGTCACCTCCTTCAAAGGCACCTTTGCTCCACCCGTCGTGCCTCTTCAGCCTTTTTCTTAGCTGACTTGCAAGTATTTCACCTATATCATTTTTACCTGTATGATTCATATTGATGGCTTAAGTCATAATTTAGGATTTTTGCTCCTTGATGTTAAGATCTATGATTGATAGTGATCAGTACCGCCAGGTGACAACCTAGACATGCTGTAACATAAGGACGTTATGAAACAAATAAATAAACTGACCAAGCGATGTTTGCATAGCCCTCCCTGGCTAGCATATATTTTCACACGAATGATCTCATTTGAAATACAAAGCAATTACTGGATGTATGTACACAGGCATTATTTCCAGTTATGACTGGAAACTGAAGCTACAAAGGGTAACTGCCTTTGTGTTTGTTTTTTATTTTTGGTACCGGGAATTGAACGCAGGGCCTGTGCTTGCCGTACACGCACTTGTGCTGCAGAGTTATATCCCTGGGTTATATCTTAATTCAGTATGGACTTGCTGAATGGCTTAGTCCCCTTGTGACTGCAAATGTCTACAGTCACACTGACTTGTGGAGACCACACACAAAAGTCCAGTCTCCTAATTATGAACTTAAATCTCTTTTTCTATTATATTACGTCCCTTGCAGAGATTTTTATCTCCCCTAGTACTAGGGTTTGAACTCGAGCCTTCACACTGAGCTACGTTGCCGGCCATCTTATTTTATTTTATTATTTTATTTACTTTACTTTATTTATTTTGAAACAGGCTGTCACTAAGTTTTCCAGGCTGGGCTCACCTTGGGACCGCCTGCCTCAGTCTCTGAGAGTGCTGGGATTGTAGTGCACACCACCCCCCGGCTCCAGGGACATTTCCATTTCCATGTCACTCTGCCCTCTGGCTCGCTGTCAGGGTCGGCGCGCTTCGCCAGCTGCCTGTGGCTCTCCTTTGTGGGGTCCCCGTCCACAGACTCTGTTCCTAGTCTTATTCATCTCCTCTCCTCCACTGCCTGCCTCTCTTTCTCCACTCCTGCTTTCTGTGTGCGTGTGTGTGTGTGTGTGTGTGCACGCGCGTGCAAGTGTATATTTCCCTGGGACTAAGCCATTCAGCAAGTCCATACTGAATTAAGATCCACTTCTCATCTCCAAGTTTTTTTATGGTGTGTAAACCAAACCCCTAGTTCTGGAGATTCAGGTATCTGACAGGCTAAGAAGGTGGCATTATGACAAACAGTAGGTACACTGCTTTTACTGTATCATTTCTGCTATTATTAAAACTAGACTGAGTGTATTTGGTTATCAGAACAACTGATCTGAAAACAACAATACGCAAGAACCATTGTTGAACTCCTACCATCTTGCATGGTGAAGCTCTGCATCACTTCCAATGTTGTTTTTTTATTATTACTCTTTACTGTCTCTGATTGTTTGATCAATCATACATTCTTATGTCTGGTGGACTGAGCAACTGCATTGAAGATAACAGTATGTAATGTAGCAACCATTGTTAATTCCTATCATTTTGTTTTGAGGTCATGTATGGTTTTTGTGTTGTTTTGATTTTGTCTTCATTGTTGTTGTTTTGTTAGTTTTTTATCTTTAAAATTAAAAAAAAAATGTTACAACACAGCTTTTGTTAGGGCTCATGCAATTTCTAACCTGAGAGAAAAGCTGGCTGAATGACTGCATTGGGTTCCACGTGTTTGTTTATTAAATTCTGCCTTTGCCTTTAAAAAAAAAAAAACTAGACTGAGAGTGCCAGCCAGACCTAGTCTTCTCAGGGAAAACTTCTGTCATTAGCTCTGATGAATCCTTAGGCAAAAAATTGTTTTTTAAAGTGATACTCTGTCTGCATACACAGTCTTTGCATTTAATAACCTTAAAGCATTGATTAACATTACTCTATGGGAAATGTTCAAACTAAGGCCTCCCTAGGAGCAGTGAAGATGATTATATCATTTCAGCTTCACTGTTAAATGCCGTGATGTGGATAATTTTGCTTCCCTCTATGAAGTCCTCCCTGATATCCTTGAGTTTACAGGGAATTTGATTTTTACTGACCCTGTGCAGTATTAATATTGATGTTAATTTGCATGCATAATGCTTTTACAATTTGCATAAAGCTCTCACCATAGTTTTCCAATTTTCCTTAAAACCATTCTATTTCAGAAACTGTATTGTTATCTTCATGGTGAGAAGTGGCCCAACCTGTCCAACATTATGGGACTGAAGATAAGAGAGCTCGGACTTGCACCTTCTAATTCCGAATTCTGAACCCCTTTGGCTTGTTACCTGGTATGTACTTCCGTGTTCCCGTACTTTTTGTACTTCTTGGTTCCCAAAATGGATTAGAATTCAATGTGGTGTTTAGCAGGTTACTCTGCCCAGGGCATTATACCATGGCATGGGTAGAAAGTTCTGGGCTTAGAATTTTAGCTTGTCTACTGTTTTTGCTAGATAATCCTGAACAAGGTATTTTTGTCTAAGCCTCAGTTTACTCATTTAAAGATGTTGAGAATAACAGTTGCCGTAGAACTGGGGTTTCATTCAACCGGAGAATTGAATGAAATCATCCCTGTAGATTTCTTAACAGAAAAATTAGCATCATTCCACCAGCATTATTGTAGAATTTGCAAGTTGTAGGCAACTGAACACAGCACTTAATTTTGCCTCAGTTTTCTTATCTGTTAACAAGGGGAAATGAAAAAGAGGGCAAAAATATCATGAAGGTTAAATGAAGGAACATCTGTGAAAGTGCTTAACACGCTGTTTGGCACGTATGAGGAACTCATTAATTGTTAATTTCCAATCTACTTCTTTCCGTCATTCTTCAAAGAGGTAATCAGCTAAGTGTTTACTGGGTTCTCAGCGATTCCTTTCATACAATGATTTTATGACTGTCTTTTATTGGTTCTATAGATGGATACATGCGTTCAATACCAAGGTGACTTTGACAAACTGTTCCGAAGCTCCAAGTAGCAGAGATTGCAGTGTTCTCTCAGAAGGGCAGCGTGAAGGAATTGGTAGCCTCGTTCATAGTTACCGCCCAGTAAGTGGCTCCCCAGTGGAAGGCTGGCTGACCACTGAGAGTCCCGCAGAGGACAGAAAACCAGGACAGTGGGTTTCGACAAGAAGGCTGCGTTAAAGCAAAGAGGCCCGCGAGATAATTGCTGCTGGGAATCCCGTCGGCACTGGCATAAACAGATTAAACCTGAGAATATTATTAAGCATCAGTGTTCAATATTAACTTTGGTGGATTCTGAGTGCCTACTGGTAAAGGCACAGCAGGCTTTTTTCAAATAAGTAGGAACGGTGAAGTCACTAATCAGAATTTCCCATTTTATACACACATGTGCACGTGGCTTATCTACCATCACTTACTTAGACTAAAATTTAACATTGGGTGATTTATAATTACAGAATTAAAACGTCATATATTCAGTAATTTTAGGACATCAAAAGTTCATGTCTTCTATGTTCAAGTACCTAAGCTCGAGAAATGCTGTCATGAAAATACAGTTCTGTTATTTTGAAACATTAGCAGATCAAGAAGAGATTAATATTACGTTGCCTGAGTGCAACAGGGAGTGCGCTCTCTGCAAAGGCAGGATGAATTGAGAACCAGCCTCGCTGCCCTGTGAACGACGGTGGGACGGGCACACCTCACCCACCTTTGCCTTTTTGGGGCCAAAACCAGCAACGAGGACAGAGCAAGAGCCTCGACGCGTTTGTATATTACATGGAGTCTGCGTGTGTAAAAAATACTTTATTTCAAAAGTGCCTGGATAGTTTATTAAGTGGCCAGGAGATACAATCTCGAATTCGTTGCTCATCGTTTTCTGTTTTCACAGAACTGGGCCTTCCTTTCCGACCCAGTGCCGCTCACTCCCAGCACCGCGCGCTGGTCACTCGAGGATGCGGTGAGGGTCCCTCTCACCTCTGGCAGTCTGTGAATGCGGATAGTCAGGGCACTGCTGCGTGGCTTGTGCAAAGCTTTGTGTTGAACAATGTAAGGCTTCAGGCTTTAGTGAGGAAGTATCCCTGTTCTCAGAGAGTTAACCTAGTGGCAGGAATACGCGGACAGCTGACTGCATTATATTGCAAGTCAAAAATAAAAAGTGCTGTGGTTAGCGTATAAAAAAATGCCATGGTTTTAGAGTGGAGGAAATAGCTAATTCTCACTGAGAAGAACAGAAATGAGGAAGGAAGGAAACTAGTATTTGTTAACGGCTTATGCAGTGACAAAGAGAGGGCTGCTGTACCCTGGGGTGACGCACGTCTCGGGAGCCCCGCTGGGAAGCCAGGGGTTCAAGAGGTAGGTGGTGGGAACGTAGCTCTTCTGGCCTGGAGAGGTGGAGACTGGGCCGAGAGGCAGCCTCGGTGTGAGACTGCTTGGGAGAAAAAGGGGATTCGTGAGACGTGGTTTCGGATCTACTGAGGTGGTGAAGGGAGGATTCTAGGTGAAGCTGAGGAACGCTCCTCGGAATAGGTCCCGGCAAAACCGAAGGAAGAGGAATCGGGAAAGCGGGGTCTCCTCTGACCCGGGTGGGGAGCAGGTACCGAGAGGACGAGAGCAGGGATCCGAGCGCGGACTGGAAGTCTGGGCTGAGCAGGTACGGGAGGCATCTGCTCGGAGGGGGAGCTGCTTAACTCCAGGGTTTCAAAGGCCGAGGCGTGTAAGGCTGACGCACTCCCGGGCGCGCGGTGCCCCACTGCCCTAGCGAGGGCTGGCCCATCCCTGCAGGACCGCAGCGCCAGTGCAGCTTGTCACCTTTTCTGGACTGAATGGCCAGCGTTCGGAAAGCACAGACTGTCTTCGTCACTGCCACGTTCATCGTAAAGCCTAGGATCGGGCTGGTCATGTGTCAGGTTTTCACAAAATCCTGATGGGTTCATGACAAGCAAGGACGTGAATGCCAGCAGTCAAGAGGCCGGTTATGGATTTCACAGTGCTGCAGAAATGTAACCTGAAAACTAGTTGTGCAGTTACTTAAGACTTTACCATCAAGAATTATTCCCAATGCTATAATTTTATAGAAGGAAAAGTGTGTCATTTGATTATCGCCTACTATAATTTGCTAGCTGTTTATTACACTTTCCTGTTTTTACTAATGCAAACATTTAGAACTGTACCTTCCTGGAGGCTAAGTGGGCCAGGCAGTTTGATGATCTCAGAATAACTAGAAAATTTTGCTTTATCAACCTGTGGGATACCCGCCTCTCTGGGTGCATTTTCATAGAACGGTTTTACAGTTTCCTCTTCCTTCCCTCATTAGTGCCTGTTACTAAACTAAGCCAGACTCTGCAGAATAGCACTATACGATATTTTATAAACATTTCTGGGGCTGACCCCGTCCATCTAAACCATTATCAGCCTGCTCACTGGGATCCTGCTCCTCACAGCACTGGACACAGCCAAACCTGGAATTCACCCGAAAGGGGGACTAGGCAGGTCATTGCTCTCCAGAGTCTGTGAACATCCAGTCCAGGACCGGACACATGATAGGGTCTTAAGGAATGATTTTTTGAACAGAGTATAGACAGACACATGAATGAATGAATGAATGAAATTGCAGTTTTTCTAAGGTGGGCTCAGGAACGCTGGCAGAAGGGACCCCTCCCTGTGCTGTGGGGAGTCCACTGAGAGCACGTGTGCCTTTGAACGCCAGCTCACAGACTCTTGCAGCAGACAATGGCCTTGGAGAATACCTAGTGCCGAATTGCCAGCTTGTGTAAAGATGAAAGCAAGGTGCAAAGAGGGCATCGGCCTGTCGCACGGCCCCTGCAGCCTGGGGCCTTTCTGCCGCCTTCCACATTTTACATCTGACTGACTTCGCAGTCTGACTTTCAGCGTTTTCTTGGCCGTTTCATTCATAAAATGGAGATAACGGTCATACCTCCTTTGTGGAGTTTTCTGAAGGTTAAACAGATAAAGAATGTGTCTTGTACTTGGGAGGCTAAAGTGGCTTGAGGCCAGCCCAGGACACATACTGAGTTCAAGGCTAGCCCGGGGGGAACTTGTCAGAAAACCAAGACTAAACAGTAAGATAAAGAATGTAAAGTGCATAGAGCAGTTCCTGGGACATGGCAAATATTCACAAAAAGTATGTTTTTCTCCTTTTTTTCTTCCTTTTCATTGTCATTAGCTGAACTAGTGATGCCGCTGTAAACAGTTTTATCATGAGGTTTATGATATTATGTTTTGCTTGCGTCCCACGTTTTCAATGAGGGCAAAACGGTTGTATGAGCCATGCTTAATTTCTATACACAGAAACTAGGATAAAGAGCGCCCAAGGAATAGAGTTCTTATTCAATAAGATTTACAGATTTCTGTGCGGAAAGCAAAATTCCAGAATCTCATGCTCTTTTCTTTGGCTAGTCATATTGGTTCATAGGGGATAACATGCCTCACAGCAAACACATTTGTAGTAAAAGCAGTCTTTAAATAAAGCGATGTAGTTTCATTACGAAATGAGTGGGCGAACCGGTTATTTAAAAAACAGTAACTCAGTGTTTACATTACATTTCACACTTTCAGTTCAATTGTTACTTGGGAAGGCGAAGGGAAAGAAAAGTTTTACTGGGCTTTGTTTTGGTTGCCTGGAAACATACAAAGGCATCAGAAAGAAATGAAACAAACAACTCCTCGCTGCTGGGAGGGTGGGCTTCTGGGCCTGCTAGGGCAACTCTGCAGCTGCTTCAATCTAATGCCCGGGCCAGGAAAACGGAGTTGAAAAACCCTATGTTAAGGTAAGCAAGTGATTCTGAAAAGTTGCTTTCTGATGCGTTTAAAAGAGGACCCAAAGGTGTGTCAGTGTGAACTGCTATGAACTTGGGATGAGGTTTCTGTGCTTTTTAACAATGCCTTTCAACCCTGGAGTGTAAGCAGGGGATGGTGGATTTTGAAAATGAACTATAGAAACAAATAACTGGGGTGGGGGTGAGGGATTTTATTTCCTACCTCGGCTGGACCATTTTGTCTCCTAATTTCATTGTCAGAAAGGCTGTAATTTCATTTTGGAATTCTGTTGCTAAGTTGTGTTTCTTTTCAAAGCACCTGTTGAAGGAAACAAAACAAAAACAGGAGAATTGAAGACTGCTTGGAAAGTGGTGAAGCTGCTACGCGTTGCCAGAATTGTGCCCCTGAGCTGAGCATGGGGTCCCGGCTTGGGCCAGGAAGCCCTGCGAAAACAGGTCTAACTGCAGACGCAGGCTGGGACGCAGGCCTGCTTGAGAACCACCTTGGGGTGGAGGACTTTGTGAGAATACAGAGGGCCTTCGAGGTAAGCCCTGAGCTTACTGACCAGAGTGGTTGTTCCCACTAGAGTGAAGCAGATCTCTCTCTCTCTTTCTCTACGGGGTCTTGCTAAGTGCTTCGGGCTGGCCTTGAACACACTACATACACCAGGCTGGCCTCCAACTTGTGCAAGCCTCCTGCCTCAACCTTCAGAATGCTAGAATGCAGGTGCACATACCACATCCAGCAGATCTTTCTTTCTTTCTTTCTTTCTTTCTTTCTTTCTTTCTTTCTTTCTTTCTTTCTTTCTTTCTTTCTTTCTCTCTCTCTCTC
>NW_004955448.1:16732926-16839049 GCF_000276665.1 Chinchilla lanigera | reverse complement strand
CTCTCTCTCTCTCTCTCTCTCTTTCTTTCTTCTTTCTTTTTTCTTTTTTCTTTGTTTTTTTCTTTCTTTCCTTTCTTCTCTCTCTCTCTCTCATATGTAGTATATTTAATAGTTGATGAAGGGAGCTGAAAACAGCCAGGTTTGGATTTAGCTTCATTGGTTGGTACTTTATGTCTCAGTTCTTTAAGATAAATAATATTATGTAGCTGGAAACTGCTGCACACAGTAGGAGTGGTGGCTTACAGCTGTAATACCGACTGCTCGGGAGGTTGAGGCAGGAGGCTCCGGAAGATCCCAAGTTCGTAGCCAGCCTGGGCAAGTTAAGAGACAATGAACTCAAAAACTGAAACCCAAAATATAAATAAAAAGCAAAATAAAAGATAGATTTTGGAAATAAGGAGGTAGTTCTTTTGCAAAGATAAATGAAACTAAATATATTGCTGCACTTTCAAGTTTTCAAAACAGTGTTTAAAAATTGCATTGTTTTTATTTTTTTAAAACTCATTTGAAAAAGACTAAAACCTTCTTTCAAAAGAGACATCTAAATGTGCTTCTAATTTTGTATATGGGCTTACGTGTTGTAACCAATTAAGAAAAAGCTGCTATCGGGCTGGGGATTTAGCTCAGCGGCACAGCGCCTGCCTGGCAAGCACAAGGTCGTGAGTTTGATTCCCAGAACTGGGAAAAAAAACAAAACAAACAAAAAAAAACAACAAATGAATAAATACAAGAAAATGCTGCTATCAAATATGATAAAACCAAAAAAAAAAAAAAAACCAAGAGAGAGAGAGAGAGAGAGAGAAAGGGGACTAAGTGAGGGAAAAGGGGATGAAAAAGAATTAAGATGTGTCATGAACACGTACCAGCACCCCATGAGGAATGTCATTGTTCTGTACTGCAAACTTGTACTAACAACATAAGTTGAAAAAAAACCCCAAGAATAAAAATCAAATAAAAAGAGCTGGGGATGTTCTAGAGTCCGGCTGGGCTCCAATCCCCAGTACAGAAAACAAAACAGAATGAAACAAAACACCAGAAAAAACAAAATTGCTGCACATAAATATTATTTCCATCAAGGAAGAATAATTAATGTTGGAATTTTTTTCTTAAAAATCAACATTTGGAGATAATTAAAAATTATGATTGTAGAAAAGCCAGAGTAGTCCAGATGACTGGTGACCCCAGTAGTAATTGTCCTTGCAGTTGGTAGGGACACAGAGCGAGGCAAATGCGAATGTCCACATGGAGTGCCCACCGCGCTCCCGCCTCCGTGAGGGTCACGCCTCCCTCTCGGAGCTGACTCTGGCCATTTGCTCTCCCACGGCCCGCAGGAGGGACTGGTTGGTGTGCTTCTCGTCAGTCCCGGGGCAATGCCAATAAAAACAAAATGAGGAGATTTTATTTTAATTCCACATAGAAAATAAACCATAGGAACTTACTCCAGTGAATAATTTCCCCCTCCCTACCTTAGTTAACTGATTTGGAATTCTGCAGCTCTGGGTAATGAGCAGCACACATCGAAGTGATCTTAGTGTCAGATGTGGGTAGGGAGAAGCGCCCTTCAGTGCTGTGAAGCGTAGACAGACATGAGTCCCCATCCTTCCGCTCCGTTACACTCGCTGAAATGTGATCTCAGTACAAGTCCTCCAGGTGGTGCTTGGGACATTTATTAATTTGAAGCAGATAGTTAGGAACACAACTTTAAATGAATAAAACATGAAATCTAACAATTATATTGACCTGTAATTGGACTATATGTTAATTTTTAGCTATCTAACAAATAAATAAATAAATAAATAAATCAACCAACACAAATGAGTTGCTAACTATGGAAACTCTGGTAAACCCTGTTTTGTATAATACTTTCAGTTCTATTTGTATTGATAAATTTATGCCCCAATCGTAGCAATCATTTCTTTACAATGGACTCTACCATATTCGGTAGCAAAGACATGGTCTCTTACATACTTTTCTCATTTTAATCTCCAGTAGCTGTTCCTCTAACCTCACTTGTCTGAAAGATTTCAGTGCTGCTCATGCCCAATGCCCCTGTGAATCTGGCGTATTCTGATAAACATAGCAAACATTTTGACAGCTTGAGGACAATCAGAAAACTGGAACTGCAGATTATGACAGCTCTGATGCTGGAATGAACAGAAATGCGGCAGCTTTGTTCTGGTGCTCAGAACACAAATAATTTGAATGCAAAGGTCTATTAGGAGAGCTAGCTTTACAAAGTCAGAATGTTAGTGAAACTGCTGCTCAACATTTGGGTGGGTATCTTTCCAAATTCCCCACTAGTCTTAAATGAACCCACAATAAAATAAACAATTCAGTCTCAGTTGTTTGTTTCTTTTTTACTTTTCTTTTGTTTTACATTAGACCTTTCAAAGCAGGACCACTTATGAAATTGCCAGCTGGAGAAGTAGGCACTGGTGTGCTGCAAAGGAGAAGAAAATACAATTCTGACTTCAGAGTATCTGTGGCAGGTTTTTTTAGTTGATATTTGAGCGTACTTTCAAGAAAAAATGGCATTGATCAACTTTTAACACAGAGTAGAGTAAACCAGTGACCACGTTCAGCCAGACTAAGAGTCAGGACCCTGAGCAAGCATGATTTCTGCGCACAGGGTGGACACCCTGAGAAGATGATGCTCTGGACGAGGTCAGCGGACTTCTGCCCACGTGTTATGAGCGCTAGCCCCGCGCCTAGGTGCGAGGTGGAAACTGCCCCAGAGGTGAAAGTGCTCTCGGCGGCTCCCCAGCGGCGAGGGGCACTGCAGGCGTGGTTTAAGACGCAGTCACCAAAGGCCGGAAACGCCAGGCTCTGCCCCAGGTTCCTTTATCTTCATTTGTGTTTTGTTTTTTTACACAGACTATTTATTTGAGACTTAAGAGCTGACATCTATTGGCTGAACCCCATCAAAATAGCAGTAACAATGCTTAAATGAAAAACACGAAGTTTGCCCTTTAAACTGTGCAGTGACTGATATATTGTATAACTTACACTGTTATATTCTACTTATATTGCCAAGCGAAATGCCCAGGCGTTATTCTTCTTAGTAACATTTAGGAGTAGAGCACGTAACTATGTTTGTTGTAGAGTAGTGTAAATGAGTCAGGGGCGTTTAGTGTTCAAGAGACCCGAGTGGGACTTCCTAGATCCGAATACCGATTTTGCCAGTGGGTTTTGTGCATGTCTGGACCTCGGTTTCTCTTATTTCTAATGTGGATATAATGGTTTTTTTCAAGGATTAAGTGAATCATTATTGAAAAGCACATGGGGGAGTTCTGTCTGCACAGACGGAGGGCTCAGTAATGTTGGGTGTTAGGCACTTAGAAGTTGAATGACACGATCCCTAACATTGTCTTGATTCTAATTCATGTTTTCTAAAGGAAATAAACTTCTAATGACACTCGCCAATATTTTCCTACATCCCTTTTACTTGTAGTCAGAGATGGGAACAAAGGCAAAATTCGCCTAGAAGAGTAAAAACGTATCATTTTTCATTTCCTATTTCACATTTTATTAGCAAACAAAAGATACTAATTGATGTCTCGATCCTGTTCTTTGGAACAAAGAAGTTATGTAGGCGGAAGTACTGGCAAAGTAACTTGTACATTTCATTTTCTTTTAAGAAATGGTGTCAAAAGGACACATATCAGCCTCAAGGGAGTGAAACTTGTATTATTTATAGAATTGTAAAAGGGTTGTTATTCAAACTTTCCTATAGAACTTAAAATGCTTAGAGAAATGACATGGTCTCTGGATATTCATATTATTTTGATGTCAATTGCATTTTACGTTTTCTGAGAAACTTTATAAGCTACCTATTGCAGGAGAGAAAGAGTGGCTGTAGTTGCTGATTTTTTGGGACTAGTGAGAAAATTATGGAATAGAGAGTAAAAATTAGGAATAGAGAGTAAAAATTATGGTGTAAAGGAAAGAAAACTTTTGGAAAGCCCCCTTGGGGTTTCCTGTAGATGTATTTTCTGGGCATCCGTTATGTAGGTATCCACGTATTTCTCTCCTCACAGTCTCTTGTTGACCTCACTGTGTAAGAACATTCTGGCTTTGATACTGGACGCTCTGCTGCTGCTTGATCTGGAGCTGTAGTTTGCCCAGAACTGCTGAGCTCTCTAGATTGGGTCCTGAGTTGCCTCTATAAATAGTGTCCTGGAACATCTGTCCAGCTCAGATTGTGAGCCCAAAGCTAGGGGCCAGCCTCATCCTGTCTGAGCTGTCATTTGCCACAGCCCTTGTAAATCCTTAGTTTTAATTACTGCAGAAATAAAAACCCCTACCCTAACATGTAACATAAGGTGTGTTTATACTCCAGGTCAGAAGGATCCAGCTAGTTCAGTGTGAAAAAGTCCTGGTGAAAACTCCCCTAACAGAGGTCTCTGGAGACGGCTCCATGAGAATTCTTGGAACAAAAGCGCCCTGGGAGTGCGTGGGATCTAAACACACTGTGCTGAGGTACCTCGACCTCAAAAGATGAGAAAAGTGCAGGAAGCAGGTCTGCAAGTCCTAACGTTGTGATTGAGGAAAAATAAAGTTAATTACATTTGTAGAAGTTATGGTATCCTTCTAGATTATCTGCATAAAAGTCCCAAGGTGTCTGCAGACAGGTTGTACAGCAGGGCCTAAGAACTATGCTTCTTTACTTCAGCAAGACACAGCTGAGATTTACTTACCCTGTCAAACCCTTCCAGGCAGAGGGGGTTTTCAGGGAATACAGAGAGCTCGGTTGGTCTGTTCCTATCCTTCCCTTATTTGTTCTTCTTTCTGAACCATCAAGATTCCTCCCAATTTATTCAGGAGCTGAACCCTCCTGGCCTTCACATTGCCCAGTGCAACCTCACTACCCAGGTACCCAGGAGAACGGGCCGCACCGGATGGCCTCACGTTCCACAGCTGACCTCATCTCTTGCTTCTTCTCTTTCCACCCCATTCCCTAGCAGCTCAAACACATAAATGAAGTTACTCATTTTTGTTTTATTCTCTTCCCTCAGAACACTGAGATTTTACTTGTCTCTGATAAGATATGAGCTAGTTCAGGAAGGCAGCTTAACATTTTTTCTGAGGTAAACCTGACAGCTAAATATAAATTTATATTATAATATCCAATAATCTTCCAAATTAAAGAACTTTGTTCTTTTTAGAGTAGGCCAGTTGTGTGAAATACACCCATGTATCACTTAAAGACAAGACTTGCAAAAGATGCATTTTCAGGTGATCTCCTTGCGTGAATATTGTAGTGTGTACTTATTTGCCTTGGTTACTTTCTCACTGACATGGTACCTGATAACTGTCCCTTCAGTCCCTTGTTAACTGGCTCCAAGGCAGGGTGGCATGGCACAGGGGTATCGCAGATATAAGTTCATGGCTGGGCAGCTGTAAGCAGAGAGTGATCAAAAGAGGGAAATACACCCTTCCAGGCCGTGTCCCCAGTGACCCTCCTCTCCAACCAGGCTTCCCCTTCCATTTAGCTGTAAACTCATCAGTGTTCCAATACGCTAACACCCCCATGAGCCAGTCACCTCCCAAAGCTCCACTGTAGCGGGATGTGTAGATACAAGCTGTGACACTATTGTTGACAAAAGTGTGATTCATTATGCATTACTTGGTTGGTTTTGATTTAGATAGTGACCCCTAAAAGTCCATGTGTCAAAGGCTCAGTGTCCAGGGGAGAGGTATTGGGTGGTGCTGTGGACCTTTAGGAGGTGGAGCGGAGGTCCTTAGGTCATTGAGGGTGTTCTCATAGCAGACACTGTGGGACACAGAAATCTCTGTCTCTTCCTTGCTGACTCCAGATGTGAGCAGTTTGCTCTGCCACGCCCTCCCACAGTGAAGTGTCATCCTGACCAGACCTGAGACCACTGAAGCCACTCAGGCTTGAACTGAAGCCTCCAACACTCATGTTTTCACTCTACAAGGGGCATGTCTTGGTAGTTCACTGGGGTAATACCAAGTGAGCTAACACAGCTGTAGGCAGATTAAACATGAAAGAAGCTTGTTTCTTGCTCATGTGAAATAGAAAGTATGTTTTTCTAATTGAAGAGCAGCTCCAAGTTAGGATTCAAGTTCCGAATCTTCTTCCATCTTCTCCCTTCCAACCATGCAAAGCATCAAACTGATAGGAAGGGAAGGAGCATGGGGGAGCACATGGAGAAGGGCTTTTGAGGACCAGGCTCCCATCTCATTGGCTAGAACCCAGTCACATGACCATACCTAGCTGCAAGGTAAATATAGACATGTTTGTGTCCACAACATAGTCTCATAACCATGTCCTCACAGCCCATAAGGGGAAGAAAATTTCTGTCTCTCTTAATGAATCAGCACATTTCATTTTGTAATTTAGGAGAACCAAATGCTTAATTGTGTTCTTTGTCTTCATTCAAATCTGAGTTTAGTGTTCAATTGAATAGTGTTCAATTTGCAAGTCCTGTCTTGTAGATTTTCCAGGACAACTATCTGCTATTTCCATTATGTGAATTGTTATATTGTCTGTGCTTTAATTGCCCTACTATCTATGTACCTTCTGTTATAACTGAACTAAAACTCTTTTTGGAAATCAGTGGGGATAAAAAGGAAAAGTAAAACTTTAAAGCTTTTTAAGTGTGGAAAAATTTTTATAAAGCACTTCTGTAAGCATGATGTTATTTGATCCTCTCACCAGCCTGAAATGTACAAAGTACTTTTTAGGTGTTTTTATCTCTTGATTACACATAAAGACCCAAAGATCACTCTCTCTCCCCATGGGACAGAGCCAGGACTTTTAAGCACATTGAGTGCTGAGACTATCACCAGCCACAAGGCAACTTTCCTTTTTTAAGTTGAATTTTTATTTTTTATTTTATTAGCACATGGCGGCGGTTCTTGCAGTGTATACATGTATATGCCACAGCTTGTTTCTTTTATTTAATCCCCTTCTTCTTCCCCGTCTCTCCCTCTTCCCCCAATTCCCTTCGCCCACTTTTCATTCTTGTTGATATTATTAATCATGGCTTGTGTTATGGCATATAGTGTTTCCATTGAATGAAGTTATGAAGTGCCTGTACAACACACAGTTTTACTCTGCTTGTTTCCCCTTCTCCTCCTCCTCACCCCCGCCTTTTTTCCTTTGCACCACTTCACTATAGCAGGAGATCTATCTCCTGTCCACTCCTATCCATCCTTTATTATTCTGTTTGCATTTTGCCTCACTCAAAGGAGAGAGACTAGATGGTACTTACACTTGTGTATCTGGTTTATTTCACTCAGCATTTTTTTTCTATAAATGTCTCAAATCTGTCATTCTTTATAGCAAAGTAGTATTTCATTATGTATAAATGCCACCTTTTCTTTAGCCAATCATCTGTTTTGGGTATACAGGGCATTTCCAGGATTTAGTTACTATGAATTGAGCTGCTATAAACATTGTTATACGTTTTTTTTTTTTTATTTTTTATTTTTTTGGTTTTTCTCCGGTACCGGGAACTGAACTCATGACCTTGCGCTTGCCAGGCAGGCGCTTTTGCCACTGAGCTAAATCCCCAGCCCCTGTTATACGTTTATTGATCTCTGTAGTGTGATGTCTTAAGACCTTTGGGTACTGTACCTAGCAGGGGACCGCTGGGTTGTATGGAATTTCTAATATCAGTTCTTTGATCCTACATCTGTTTAATGAAACCTTCCTTTAGGGTGTTGTTCTAAAGAACAAGAATGAACCAAGATAGAGTCTTTGTTAACCACACAAGCATGTCACTAGTATTCAAGCTCTGCGTTCTGCTATCTTGGTGTTAAAACACAATCATCAAATAGTCAATAATTATGACAACAAAATCAAGGTAGGAAAATTGTTGAAGATAAGATGGGAATAGCCTATTGCTTTTCCTTTCTGAAAGCATATCAATGGAGATGTTTGAGAGAGTAAACAGGTAAACCTGGATTTATAACTCTACTATATGATGCAGTGTGTGTTCACCAGCCTTAATCAATTCACCACCTGCTAAATAGGCCAGTAGGTCGGCACATCCTCAGCAGTTCCCCTAACGGAAGCAAAACACATGTATTTGATGGCAACAGAAAAACAGTGAAGTGCTGCAGGAAATTAAAAGTACTAGCGTAAGGGCAAATGTGATATCACTGCAGCTGGCACAGCTGGAATTGGCTAGGGGGTTCTTTGGTTCTCACTTTTGACTTGTTAGATTTTATAGGTGATAATAAAAAATGGTATCATCACCAAAATTGAAGAAAGTGAAGTTTCGTGTCAGTACAAATGAACACCAAGTCTTCTGAAGTGCTGCCTTCAGCATTCTGGAGGACAAGTGCTGAACTGTGTGACAAGTTCTAACAGCTTTGTATCTTTTCCAGTTTCTCTGTGTACTTTTGTAACTGACACAGATAAAATTCTGGGTCAGGGGAGGTTATGATGAGTGGATTTGGTAAGCAAGTTGTCTTAACTATGTTTCTCTCATTGCTGAGACAAAATACCTGATGCCTAGAATTAAGGAAGGAAAGGTTTATTTAGCTCACAGTCTGTGGAGGTTTCAGTCCATACTCAGCTGGCTCCAACGCAGAGTGGCACATGGCACAGGGCAGCTGCTCATGGCGGCAGGAAGATGCAAAAGCAACAACAGCAAAAGGGAGGAGTGGCAGCAAGCAGCCTCATTCTCTGCCTTATATACGCAAACTATCCGCCCCAGGGCGGGTGTAGCACTCACACCCATGGATCAATCATAAACTCTAGAAACTGCCCCATGACTGCATGAGGCTTTGGGGGGACATCCAGAACCAAACCATAGCACAAGTGTTTTAAACTTGAGATTTGGTCAGGACTGGAACAGAGAAAGTAATTCAGAAGAACCTCACTGGAGGGCCTGAAAAAGAAAGCAAATTTTGCCATTGTTGTTTACGGGAAATGCACCTGAATGAGACCTGCAGACCAAGGGTACAGCTACTTGTTAAAATCTGCTGAGGAACAAAGAGGAGAAATGAAGAAAACAGACAGTGAAAGAACTGATTTGTGCCAGGTTTTGGTCACATTTGTCATGTTTCACCAACTATATTGTATCAATGATGAAACAAAATACCACCAGCTGTTTCTAGAAATAGGAAGCCTCCAAACTGTCCCCTGGTGACTTTTATTTTCCCCGCGGCTCTGCCTCACACTCTCTCAGGGCCAAATCCTGGGGTCTTTCTAACAAGCACCAGCCATATTTCAGGCAGTAGACACATGTGGCCAGTGGCTACCATGTTGGACTGAAGAGAGTATAAAACACTGTCATCAGGGAAGAAAGTTCTACTGAACATGCTGCTTCAGACCCCGCCTCCTCGTGCTCTCCTACTACTTGTTCTGCTTGTTCACTTCAGGCCGCATTTATGTGGCCAAGGAGCTATTCTTAGCCCTTCAATCCTCTGGACATGTCTGGGAATTTGCAGCCCAGATTGATTCTTGGCCCAGAGATAGCAGAAAATATTTTCCCTCAATCTAGTCTAAGAACTATTTTTCCATGTTCCTTTCTTGGAACTATGGAGAAAGGGAACTTCCAATCCCTTCAGGGGAAATTCTTTCCCAGTCTATACCACCATCCAACTCCAAAAACTTACACAAGTATTCAGTCTGCATTTATGGTTTCAAAGAGTCAGTGACATAATTATATGACACAAGGTCATTGTCCAAACTGTTTCAGTCACATCAGTCCTATTTTATTTGCTTGAACATGTTCCAGTTTTATGGCTTAGTTTGGAACATGTCTCAACAATTTTCCATGTAATTTATAGGAATTATAGGTCTAGAGCAGTAATTCATGTTTTAATACCATTGCCCCAGGAGGGTCTTTCACCACTCAGTTGGAATCATGCTTTACCAAGATCCTGTTTTCTCATAATTGCTATATGTACCTTTTACTGCATATGCTCTGATTAAGCACAACGCCATTATTTGTTTAAAGGCAATTAGAAGGGTCAGGAAGCTGTGAGAGAGCGCTCAGCTTGAGACGAGAGCAGCACGGATTCCAGAGGGTGGAGACTTTGTGTGGATGAGATACCTGGAGGAGCGAACAGACTGCCTACCGCTGGATGTCTTAGTCACCTTTTCATCTCTGCAGCAAAATCCTTGACACTCACAGCTCAACAAGGGAGAGATGTGTTTTGGCTCCTGGCTTCAGCACATGGTCAGCTGGCTTCGAGGCAGAAAGCTCGGTGGAAGGGCCTGGTGGGAGGAAAGGTGCTCACCCCATGGCACTCAGGAAGCAGGGAGAAAAGAAGGAGCCAGGGATAAGAATACACCCTTCTAGGTCATTGCCCAGTGACTCACCTCTTCTGACAGGCTCAACCTTCTAACAGCACATTTAGCTACTAAAGTCCTCAGTGAGTGGACCCACTGATGAGTGCAGTGCCCCCGATCTGATCACTTTCCACACAGGAGGATTTTGGAGGACATTTCGGATCTAAAGCACAACACTGCCCTGACCCCCACGACACTTAGTTCATCTCATCATGCGAAATGCAGTTAGTCCATCTCTAAGCCTCACCAGTCTTAACAGTTCCACCATTAATTAGAAGTCCAAGGTCAAAGTCTCCTCTGAGAGTCAGGGCAAAATTTTAGCTGTGACTGCCTGTGAAATAAAAAAAGAATCTTTTACAGATGGGAAGGGGATTTAGAATAGAGGGAGAGGAAAAGGAGAGGAGGAAAAGGAGAAGCAAATAGTATTAGGATGTCATATGTACCTGTTATAACTCCCCATGATGAATAAATTCATTATCTATTGTAAACATGTATAAAAAAGAAAGTTAAACACTTCCAACATATGATGGAACAGGATAAAAATTCCCATTGTGAAAGGGAGAAATAAGAGACAGAAAGAAATAAGATGGAAGCAAGACTGAAGCCCACCAAGGTAGATACTAAATCCTGCAGCTTTGTGTCCAGCACCTATGGAAAGTTGTGAGAAGAGGGCTCCATGTGGCTTGGGTCACCTCACATCTATGATTGCCAGTGTAATCCTTTTTTTATTTTAAAGAGAGTAGTAGAAAAAAAGAACATAGCAACATCCCAACATCCCAACATAGCAGACATAAATAAAACAAAACATGAACATTAAAAGTGACACAGGATTTCAAAACAAAATGATAGGAATTAACAGTGGTTTTTACATTACCTATTGTTATCTTCAATTATGTTGCTCAGATTACCAGATATAAGATATAATGGTCTTTCAAACCATTAAAGAGAATAAAAAAAAATCATTAAATAAAACATTAGAGATAATACAGAGTTTCACTAGACAAGATGGCAGGAATTCACCAATGGTTGTTTGATTGCATATTGTTATCTTCAAACCAGTTGCTCAGATTACCAGATACAAGCAAGCAAAATTAGTCAAAATATGAAAAATTTTAAGCATTAACTGTTCCTTTCATTATACCATCACACATCAGCAGTACAGTTATCCCAGTTATTCTTCTATATACATATATTTCTAGTATCTATCTGTCTATCTATCATCTATCTATGCATTTATCTATCTGTATATTTTGCCTTCCTTCTTTCTTTTTTCTTCTTTCCCTCATCCCAGTTGTTCCTTCCTTTGAGCAATTTATTTCCCTTTCTTATAATCTATTGTACATTTTGAATTTTACTTACTCTTTCAGGTTCCTACACCAGGGAGACAATATGATGTTTACACATGCAGGTCCAGTTTATTTCACTTATGAGTATGGTCTCTATTTGCAACCATTACCTACAAAAGCCTCAAGTTTACCTATTTTATTTATTCTTTCAAAGAACCAACTCTTTGATTCATTAATTCTTTGTACTGATTTCTTTTTGTCTCCATTACATTAATTTCTGTCCTGAGCTTTATAATTTCCTGTCTTCTTTGGGCTTTGGGTTTGACTTGCTCTTCTATTTCTGGAAGCTTGAGGTGCAACATAAGATAGTTTATTTGTGCTCATTCTGTTTTCCTGAGGTGGGAATTCACCACTATAAGCTTCCCTATGAGGACTGCTTTCATTGTGTCCCACAGGATCCTGTAATTTGTATCTACATTTGCATTCGGTAAATAGTGTTTAACTTCTACATTGATTTCATCTGTGAGCCATTGATTGTTCAGGAGGGTGCTATTTAATTTCCATGTGTTTATGGAGTTTTTGTGATTTCTTTCATCATTAATTTCCTGTTTCACTGGATTATGGTCTGATAGTATGCATGGGATAATTTCAATTCCTTTGCATTTATTTAAGCATATTCTACATGCTAGCATATGGTCTATTTTAGAGAAAGTTCCATGTGCAGCTGAGAAGAATGGTATTCTGATGCTGCTGGATGGAACACTCTGTAAAGGTCTACTAAGTCCATTTGTTCACAAGTTTGGTTAAGTTCTGTTATTTTTTTGCTGATCATTGTCTAATTGATCTATCTTTTTGTGACAATGGAATGTTAAAGTCCCCTGTTGTGATTGTGTTGCTGCTTATTTCACTTTTTGTGTCTGTTAAAATTTGTCTTATATAGTTGTGTGCTCCTGTATTTGCCGCATAGATGTTTATGATTGTTAACTCTTCCTTTTGAAGTTTTCTCTTCACAAGTAGGTAGTGACCTTCTCTTTTTCTTTTGATTGTTCTTGAAATTCACCTTGTCTGAAAACAGAATAGCCACATCTGTTTTTTTCTGGATTCCTGCCACATGGAGTATTGTTTACCATCCTTTAATTATCAGTCTATGAATTTCCTTTTGAGGTAAATGTGTTTCTTGTACACAGCATATAACTGGATTTTGTTTCTTGATCTACTCTGTCAGTCTGCTTCTTTTAATTGGTTCACTGAGACCATTTACATTGATGGTTATAACTGATATGACTGGCTTATCTTTGTTATGTTATTTTCCTGCTGCTAGATCCTCCTTTTTCCCTCTGTTTAATTGCTTACTTAGCTTTCTGTTGTTGTTCTTCAAGTTGTCGTATTTTCTGATTCCTTTCTAGAATATCTTTTAGCACTCTTTGTAGTATTGGTTTGGTACTCATGAATTTCTTCAGTTGTTCTTTACCGTGGAAATATTGTATTTTTCCATTACATTTGAAGGATAATTTTGCAGGGTACATCAGTCTGGGTTGGAAGTTGTTTTTTTTCAGTACCTGAAATAGTTCACTTCAAGCTCTTCTTCCCTTGATGGATTATGTTGAGAAATCTGCCGTGATTCTGATGGGCTTTTCTTTATAGGTGGTCTGTTTCTTTTCTGTAACAGTTTTTAATATTCTTATCTTTTGCTGAGTTTCTGGAATCTTGATCACTACATGTGTGGGTGTAGATTTATTTTGGTTATGGTTAATTGGAGTCCTATATGCTTCATTTACCTGGACGTCTGATTCTTTTTCCATGACTGGGAAATTTTCTGCTATTATTTCTGCAAACAGTGTTTTTATGTCATTTGTGTTCACACCTGCTGTTTCACTGATACCTATTAATCTTTCATAGTTTTCTTTCATCTTGCGGTTGTTGAATTGTTATTTCCTGGTTCCTTATTGTTTTTAAGAGATCCTTCCTTTCTTGTTTGTTAGTGGCAATGCTGTCTTCCAGGTCTGAAAGTCTATCTTCAGGTTTGTTCAGGCAGTTTTGCCGGCTTTTGATGGAATTTTTAATTTCCTGGATATCTGTTTGAATCTGTTTCATGCGCTCTAGTTCTTTTCTATATTGTTCACTCAAGGTTTCCATGAGTTTTCTATGCTCCTCCTCTATTTTCTTATCAATGTCTTCTTTGGATGTGCTGGGCAATTCTTTCATTACTGTTGTCATTTGTTTTTTTACCTGAGAGGTTATTTCTGATCTGATGTCTTCTATGGCCTGATGGAGTTGGTTTTTTTTTTTTTTGTTGTTGTTGTTGTTATTGTTTTTACTTCAGTTGCTATCATTTCCGAAATTTCAAGTGTATGACTTCCAGGCTGTCCTGTGTTGATGTCTCCTGGATTAGTTCTAGGTGGGGAAGAGGTCTGAGATTGAATTTTGCTCCTTTGTTTTGTCATTTTTGAAGATCCAGAGGTTCCCTGGAGCTCAGCCTAACTCCCACGATGGTGTGGGAGTGGTGGGGTGAGGATCCAAAGCTCCCTAGTGCTCAGCATGGCTCCTGTGTTGGTGCGTGGTGGCAAGGTGGGGTCACAGATGCTCCTGAAACTTTCTTGCATTCAGTTGGCTCCCAGGCCAGTGGGGGAGTGGTGGGGGAGCCTTACTGGAGTTCCTGAAGCTGTCTGGGCATTCAGCCCAGCTTCCAAAAAGGAGCAGGGTGCAGGTCATGGTCATCGAGGCTTCAGATGTTGCCCAGGACCCAGTGTGGTTCCCATGCTGGCAGGGGAGGGGTGGAGTCCCTGTGGCCCCTGACTCTGCCTGGGTTTCAGCTTAGCTCCCACGGAGTTGAGGGGGGTGCTGGAAGTGGCCACCGAGGCCCAGAATGTGACCCGGCTTCTTCCTGCCTTGCACCCTGGTTGGGGAGGTGTGAGGGTGGCTCACTGGGGTTCTTGAAGATGTCTGGGATTCAGTCCCTCTCCTACAGGGCCACTAGGGGTGTGGGAAGTGGCCACGGAGGCCCCAGAAGGTGACCAGAGCTCCATCTGCCTCACATGCTCGTCAGGGAGGTGCGGGGTCAGCTCAGTGGGGTTCCTGAAGATGTCCGCAGTGTAATCTTAATAACCTAAAGACATTGCAGCATTATTCTAAATGCATGTCTGACAATGCTGAATTTAAGCAGACTGAGTTAAAAAGAAATCTTCTTTAGATATATGTCTTTATACTAAGTAGTGTTTCTTTGTGGACTTCCTTCTATTAAGTTTTGGAATTAAGAGAGATTAGAAACCTATTCTACTGTTTTTATTTTACAGACAAGGGAACAAAAATTCAAAATAACAGACTTGTTCTGTCCATTTGAGTTTTTAGCTGAGCCCATAGATTTCCTGGCATGGTCTGATAACTAGTTTTGTCTCTTTTCTCTTAGTGAGCAGTTCTGTACTTTTCTCAATTCATATTTATTTCTAATTATTCCAGATTATTTTGCACATTTTTATTTTATACTATTGGCCATCATTCCTTCCACAAACTTGCTATGATGAGTCAAATAGACACATATTTCTTCTACAATGCAGAATAAAATATTTATAGTACATTTTAAAAAAATTTACTGATTCTTACAAAGACCATTTGCTGGACGTGTCTTGTGGCAACTGAAAACTATTCAGCTCAGGCCTTCCCTTGTGGCGATGTGCACTGGAATTAACCTCACAGCTACTGTGTGACTGCTCAGTTCCCCGAGAGGAGAGGACAGTCTGGAGGGGGTCGCCCCAGGAGAGGTGTCTGGGAAGGTTCACCAAAAGCTGTGTTTTAGTCACTTTCTCCATCACCGAGACAGAGCACCTGACACCCAGTTTCCGGGAGGAGAGGTTCACTTTGGCTTATGTGTAAGTCCATAGTCAGATCGACTCAAGTCAGGACAGCATGGCAGAGGGGAAGTCTGCGGAGAGCTACATCATAGCCGGGGAGGCAGAGACAGCAAGAAGTAGCAGCGAACTGACAAACCTTTCCAAACCACATGCCCAGGACCTGTCTCCTCCCACCAGACCCCACCTCCAAGTACCATGGCAGCAGTACAGTTCTCATAACCCAGTCACCTTCCCAAAGCCCCACCTATGTTTTCACGAAGCTTCGGGGATCATCTGGGTACAAAGTTTAAGAGGGAGTATCACCAGACTGCCACTCGAAGGCACTTGAGGTGCCCTTGGGCATTTAGCTGCAGGAGTCAGAGTCGTCTATCTGCAGAGGAGCAAGGACCTCAACAGTGGGGCTGGAGCAGCAAGGCAGAACCATGGCAAGGGTGATCAGGACTCCACGTGCCAGGGACTGCGGGCCAGAGGGAGCAGCTGATCTGCTTTAATCGCAGGAAAGCTGTGATAAGAATGGGACTTTGGAAATGGCCTTTGGGGCCTGTGTCCTCTGGGAATAGTTTGGGATTAGAGGTGGGTGCAGCTGGGAACACAAATGGGGGAGGAAGAGACACGGTGTGGAAGGCTGGTTCTATGACCCGCCATGCGAAGAGGCCAGTGAGAGATCCACATGCCAGGAGCCAGGAGCGCAGAACCTGTTGGCTGGGAATGTGCACCAGGCACTAACGTGTACATTCGGGAAACACAGAGGTAATGTTTCTCCTGAATTTAAAAAAAAATACCAAGCTGCTAGAAGAGGTAAAAGTGGAAAGACAAGTACGACGATCTCTTTCATCTAGATTCAGTGATTTTTCTCAGTTTTTCAAACCTAAGTTTCAGGTATAATACTTAATTCCTAATCAGCTCAGTATATATCACCTTGAAATAAGCACGTTCTTCTAGGTCCTTTTAACACATTTCCATCATTTTTTTTTTTATCCCTCTTTTCTTTCTGTCACAAAATGATATGACTGTCCAAGGTCTGGAACCAGCTGTTTGTCCAGGGATTCCTGTGTACTGTTTATTGTAAGATAATATTAGAAAAATAGAATCGGAGTTATAGCCTGCTCATTGCTGTTAGGAATGGCATTGCTTCTATGCCTTTTCAGCTGACAGAGCTAAAATACATCTACACCTGTCTATGCCAATATCTATACAACATGTATCAGTCTGTAGCTATTTTGAATTTATATTAATACTTACAATTAAGTTCCATCATCATAAGGTTCTTTCTAGTCTCTGTCATTCTACACCTATATCATTTGTGTTTTCTCTCACATCTGAATCTGTGTTCTTGGTTTAACAATATATTTACTTTCAATTTGCATTCAGTAATATATAACAACTGGGTTTGAAGTTACTATGTCAACAGCACACTTTAAAAAGCCAAATTCAAAATTTACTGCAGTCTTTTTATCCTTACATTATATTGCATTGAGGGCATATGTGTCAGAAAACTGGGTTTATTGATTGCTAAAATTGTTTCCCCATGTGGTTGTGTTACTGGCTTGTTACATGATTATGCTAGTAGGTATTACATTTTAGAATTTAAAATTATCCTTGTTTTGATTGCATTCTGTTGACTATGTAGAATATCTTTGTAGTACAAAAGTCAAAGTTCTATAAAAGAATACTCAGAAAAATTCTCCCTGTCTGTTTGGCCCCTTCCTCCCATGCTGCCTCTGTAACTATTTCTATTACCTTTGGAAATTTTTCCCCCTGTTGGTTCTTTTTTATTTATTGCATAATACATCTGTGTCTATGTATATTTTCTCTTCCCTTTTTTCTCACATAAAAGGGAGCACACTTTCCTTCTCTACTGCACATAATTTTATTCACATAACAGTATTTTCACCAGTTCATGGAGACTATCGTGATTTGTTTAGTAGGTATATTATGCTTCCTTGTTTGAATATTCCACGGATGAACCTATAGACTGTGTTTTTATCATATTTTTTAATTTTGAAAATATTCAAACCAAAGAAAAGTGGAAAAAAGATGAGTTTTGAGAAACAATAAACTGATACTGAGTTATGTTGATTTCAGTTGTCTATATAGGATGTCCACATAGCTATCTACTAGGTAATTACGCACAAAAGTTTATGCTTAGAAGAGAGGTTTAGTTAAAGATAAACTTTGGTGTTCCCGGCAGTTAGCTCCTGTTTGAAGCTGTGATATTGGACCATATAAATTAGAGAGTGTGAAGTGAGAAGGGGTGCTATGGGAGAAAGTCAATTATACCAGCATTTAAAGGACGCAGAGAAAAAGTAGAAAACAAAAAGAGATTGCAAAGGAATGACCAGAAATGTCAGAAGGAAATCAGGACACGGAGCTGTTATGCAGCTACATAGACATCGTATGTGGGCAACTCAGATCAGATGACCAAGTATCAGTTTATTGTTTCTCAAAACTCATCTTTTTTCCACTTTTTTTAGTTTGAATATTTTCAAAATTAAGAATTATGATGAAAACACACTCTACAGGTTCATCCATGGGAGAAAGCGTGCACCTTGAGTCATAGGGAAGGGTCAACAGAGGCAAAGTTTGCAGAGGTGCATGTTAGACACAAGCACCTCATGGGTGAGCACTTACAGAGTTACAGTTGTGGAAGCGTTGGCTCAAAGCCCAAGTGCCACAAGCCCGGATAGCAAACGCCCTTCCTAAATGTCTACAAGTTCAAAGTCACCTCTGACCTTTGTTTACCACGGTGGTCCCTCCGATCTCTGTTCTCTATCAGATGAATACAAGTTTGAGACTCAGCTCCCTAGTTACCCGAGAATTCAACTGCTTTGGCTCTCTAGAAACATTAGAAAGCATTTGCATAAAATTAGCCGATGCAGCTGAAGGTTGGGGGTGAGGCTGAGTGGGAATACGTGAGAAGGGTTTTCATTTCCACAACACAGTCACTTCCGCTGTTAAACGTCATTTTAGCCGCAGTACGTGAGGGCTTACTGCCTTCGCCTGCCTCTCCGCTGCTCCACCCGCTCTTCCTGCTACTACTCTCTTACCGCCCTCTCTGTCTGATCAAACAACGAAATGGTTTCAACAAACACAAATACCAAATTCTTCTCCTCTCTTTCATTTCTTTCTTTCCTTTTTTTTTTCTTTTGGTTTTTTTGTCCGGTACCGGGAACTGAACTCATGACCTTGCGCTTGCCAGGCAGGCGCTTTGCCGCTGAGCTAAATCCCCAGCCCCCTCATTTCTTTCTTAGTGGGGGTTCTCCTTCCATCAGACCAGTCTGACCCTGTTCTTTCTGCCCTTGATTTGTGTCTTGCACATACTTCAGGTTTCATTTTTCCACTAAATGGGAGTCTCAAGGTATTTTCTCTTATGGATATTCTGGTACCAAACATCAACTTGGTACATTTTTCACTTTATCAAAGAAGAGTTGGAAAGAACCCATGGAAAGATTCAGCTGCAATATTTTTAGTCTTCGTAGTAAGAGCCCCTTTAAAGCCCGTGAAGAAAGGGAGCTGCAGTGCAGTGATAGGAGCAAGAGGAAGATGAAGGGAGCATCATTCCTTCAAGTGTGAGTTACGAGAAGTGGGTGCGGCACTGGCTGAAAGCAGATCACAGTGTCAAGAGATTTTTAATGATTCATGTGACCTGGTCATAGGACGGTGACTGAAAAAATTCTCTGAGATGATGGGAGAACGCTGTATCCAGAACACAGGAAAGGAAGGTGGCTATCATGTCATTCACAGTGTTCACAGACAGAGGAGGTTCCCGTCTGAACGGCTCCTCCTCTTCCTCCTCTTCCTCTTCTTCCTCTTTCTTCTGTTCCTTTACTCCTGTGAGTTAGGAGCAAAACTTCTACATTAGGAACAGACAAACGATGATGGAGAAGGAATGTGAAGAAAGTAGAGAATAGAAGGTCAGCAAGGAAACACGGGAGGCTTTCTAGTGACACACAGGGGCCGCTGAAAATGGAGATTCGGCATTTCCTCGTAGTGCCCCATTCTGCGTGTTCGGGTGACATTTCCTCGTCCGAATTCAGCAGCCTGTTACCTAGTGCTTGAGAAGGTGTTTTCCAGGGCTAGAGAGCAGATCAAAGCAATGAGGATTCAAAGTGCTGGATCTTCAGTTTGTGAAGTTTGCAAGAGCAGGAAAGAGCTGAAAATTTAGGAGAAAGCTTATCTTAGTACCTCTATTAGAATATTTCTGTTTTAGTCATTTTATTCTGTACTGATTCAGAATTTATCTGAGTAAAATTTAGGTGGATCATTACAAAGCTTTGGGTTTAAATATATAACTTTTAGCAGAAAGGATGAGCTCACGTGATTGTTCCCCATTTCAGTCTTACATTTTTGGCTTTTGACTGTTGTTGGAGAGATACAGTTTATTGATGTCAGTATACTCATGTTGTGGCTAAAGTGACTGAGAACCTAGGCCTGATTTTGCTAACTGTGAACTAAGATTTTATGCGATCTTATCCACGGGGTCTTTTAAACCCTTTGGATTTCCATTTCTTCTTTTAAATAAAGGATTTGGTGCAGACTCTCTACAGTTGCGTTCGTTCCAACTCTCAAATGCCGTTAGTTCGTAATCTTACAAATGCATCAAGTTCTTTTCTGCTACTGTCTTGTGGTTTCCCAGAATGAGACGTGACGTGTGTTTAACGTACATTTATGCGGCTGTTAAGAGACCTGCAGATGGAGCCGAGTGGAGGTCAGCTGTCTGCTGGCTACTGCCTTCCACAGTCAGGCTCACCCCCAAATTTGGAGCTTAGGCAAAAACAGGTGATAGTGTACACATCATCGTAGACCTAGAGCAGAGAAAAACTTCTATAGACTCAGAGAAAAATTAGGTTCCTCAGGATTATGGTCATTATTTAAAAGATACAATTACTGATTTGTCTTTCCTCTGAAGTTCCACTTTACTTGTAATTCACCAGCTAGATACGAAACCTAATTACTAAATGTTTGGTTTGAGAGTTTTGCTCCAACCCTTAAATCCAGTAGAGGGATTTCAAGGTCTGTGTCTCTGTTAGTCATAATACGCCAATTCTGTTGGAATCAATTAGCTCTTGAATCATTGATACCATAATGAAAATGAAAATGCAAGCCACTAGCTCCACTGAAGCATGAACCGTAGCAAGCAGACAAGTCCACCTTGCTCTGTGGCTCGGTCTCTCATGCGTGTTTATTGGTAGGTGAAAACTGCAGGGGATGATATGAACTGAGGCATCTGTTTTGAAATAATGGGTCTAATCTTCTGCTCCAAAAGATGTTCACAGGGTTTGACAGGGAACGCTAATGCATATTCATAACCAATACACTTGGTAACCAAGGGAAATTGAGGCAACTACCACAGAATGAAGCGTGAGAAAGCAGCATGTTAATTTTAAATTTAATTACACAGATGGGCAAAGGATGCATTTTGACGGTGCATACTCATTCAGCTGTTACGGAACATTACCTAAAAACCATGCTGAGCGTCTGACAAAAGAGATATTAATTTCGGTGAAGTGGATGATCAGTGAGCAGCTTCTGGAGGAAACAAGATTCTGTAATCCTATTATAACCTGGTTTTTTTCATGTGGACAAAAAAAGCATTGCAGTGATTTGAAGTGATTTGAAGTAAAAGCAAAAAATTTACGACGTAAGGGAAGGTTACTAATTGCTATAAGATTTCTGCGTATGGAATGTCTCGGGATGCTTCAGTCCTACATTCAGTTTGGAATTCAGAAAAGCGAGTTCAGGTGATGCTTGTGACTCAGGACTTTGTGTCATTCGTTGTGACTGGAACCCCTACATCCTCACACCCCAGCATGAGAGCGTGGGCGGGTTCACCTTGTCTGTTCACCTTGTTCCAAGCTAATGCTGAGTGTTTTGAGCAGTATTTGGCATGAACGGGCACTTAATAAATATTTGTTAAATTAATAAATCAATCACCTTCTGTTGCTTCGTAAGGGGTATAACCTCATTGTATATTTGCTAATGAATGCACCAGAGGATGATGGAAATGCTTCGGCCGACCTTTTGATGCTCATCTCCAGGGTCTGGAGACAATCACAATGGGAGAGGCATGCGCCTGTGGCTAGTGACCTGCCAGCCGAGCGTCAGGCTTCCACGGCGTGGGAAATGTCCGGTGTATGACCCGTCGGATTGCACTGTCACTGTAGCTTTAAAGTGGACTTGTATTCTCATCTTGTGCAAGTTCTTTACAGAGCAGGAGAAAAGAAGAAAGGTTTTTAAATTGAGTTATTAAATCTTACTAAAACAAAAGGTTAGAAAGACTACATAAATAAGCTTTCCAAGTCCTGGCAGATTTTGAAAGCTGGAGTTAAGTGTCTGATTGGGGAATGCATTGCTCTTCTTGCCAGAAGGTATGTAAACACTTAGGCTTTCTGAAACTACTCGTAAGCAATAGTTGATAAATTTTAGGAAGACTAATACCCTGGCTTGGTGAGCACCTTTGGTCTAGGCAACCTCTTACTTTGTTGGTAGGAATGTGACCTTGTTCAAACATTTTGAGGAGGATTTGTCAAGACACATCAAAAATTTAGGAATGTGCAAATTCTTAGCCGCAGCATTTCTGCTTCTAGGGAATTTTTCTCAGTAATTAATTATGCAGTGGAGCAGAAATGTATGCATGGGGTATTTGTTTAATGAGGGATTTTTATGTGTAACAGTAAAACATTGGGAATAGTTAAATATTTTACAAATAGAAGTAAAAATAATTATATTTCTTCTCCATAGAATATTGTGATGACAAAGATCAACATATATTATAGGACACATGCCTTTATGGTATGCTCTCAGTGGAAAATGCTACATCAAAGTTGTACATGATGAAACTATTTGGTAAATAATACATAGTCATTTTTGTTTCTGCCTAAATCAGTAATGGAGGACTTTTATTTTAGTTTAATGTGTATTTCCTCTAATAAGCATGGGTTATTTAAGCAAACAATAAATAATTTTAAAGTGTATTTTCATGCTCACATCTTTCCAGTTTAAAGAACATGATCCCAGCACTTGGGAGGCTGAGGCAGGAGGATCGCTGCAAGTTCGAGGCCAACCTGGGCTACAGAGTGAGTTCAAGGCCAGCCTGAACTGCAGAGTGAGACCCTGTCTAAAAAAAAAAAAAAAAAAAAAAAAATTAAAAAAAGTAAATAAAGTGCATGATGTTTTCTCAGTGCCCAAAACAAAGGCTCTCGAGTTTCTTGCAAGAGATATTTGTGCTTTTGATATTTACATTTTCATATAAGTTACAGTGAAATCCAAATCTAACAGAACTGAGAGTCTGCAGAGAATTTTACAGAGTTAGTGCTTTAATATAGACCCACATGCTCACACACTGCTGTCTAGAACTGACTGACTATAGGTGCAGAAAATGCTTTCTAGGCAAAAACAAATGATTTTTATAATGTTCTTTGAGACAGACTAAGGAAAACAGAAAGATTTTCTGAAGGTCTAAAATTGTGCCTAGTGAGGTAATCAACCAAGCATTCATTCTAGTTTCTGGTTCTCATGAAACAACTGGAGATAATAATCATCACTTTCTCAACCAATAGTTAAATGTACATAGCAAAATAAGTTTACAAGCAATTTGCAATCTTGGAAGAGCTGCATGAGGGTGCTTTCTAATCGCACACATACTTCTCACCTGTACTTGAAGAATTGTTCTGATAGAGGCGAGAGTACTAATTTTTCAATTTACAAAGACTAGACTGAATACTGATTAATAGGACCAAAAGCAGATGTTTTAGAAACACTGTTAGGTAGTATTTATCTGAAAGTCTTGACATTTAAATTGTAACAAATTTTCTGCTGGGAAGAAGAGTTTTATAAAAACCATTGTAATTAAACTTTTAATACAAATGAATGCGAATTAATTATTTTTGCTTTATATTTTATAACGAAGTCAAATTTCAAACATTCCTAATATTTCTCTATTTATTTTAAGTACACGCTTGTGAGCCCTACTTGGTGTGTAGACCTCTTCGGTGACAATAGCTAGTGTTTGAATACGATTGTTTAATGAATAGATGACCTTTTATACAGAGCGTCTTGTGGGGGCCTCTATAAACCCTAAAAGAGGTTATGACCGGCTGGTCCAAGGTCAGACCAACACTGTATGGCAAACTTAGACATAAAATGCAGAAGCTAACTAAATTAATGCTAATTGAATTATATATATATATATACATGTATATGCAAGCATGTGTATCTCTGTGTATATCTCCAAAGATAACTCAAAGATAAATTATTTTTCCACACAGTGGTGAATCTAATACAAATTCAGAGTTTGTACCAACTAAGTCATGGCATATGCAAGTTCACTTTTAGATTGAAGGACTATCTTAGCTACTTTTCCGTGGAGTTACCTCCTGCCCAAAAGCTCAGAATGCGAGCCTCTGGCTCACCTAAAGCCATGAGCGGCATGACAAGTGCTTCATGACAAAATGAAAGCTACAGTTAGCCGCACTGAGGAAATGCTGCTCTTCTGCACGTAAAAGAGTCAATGTTTTTGGAAACAGGTAGACTTTGCCTCCACTGACTCACACAGGATAATTTTAATGTCTGTACTCCTGACGAAAAGCAGGTGAAAGAGCATGCATAATTTTTCTCATTTTAAGCCCAAAGCCAGCCTTTACCATGACAGTGGTTATAGTCATCGAATACAGAGCTTCATATTATCGCTATCAGATTATTATAGGTTGAGTTTCCTATTCAGATTTTGAACACCAATAAGTCTCATATAACCATCTAGTTAGAAACTAGCCACTTCTGATAGAGAAGATCAATTTTCTAAAATTAATAACTATTTCCACTTAAAAACTTTGTGCATAGGGTACGTTCAGACACACAAACACGCACAAAATTAGTTAAATCCTTAGTCATTGATGATATGCTCAAATTTTAGAGCCCTTAATATTCTTTAAACCTGTTATTAGAGAATTAATATTTATTGAGTGTAAATATGCTACAGGCTTTAAAATATCCATGAACTGTACATACATGAAATTATCAAGTAATTCTGATGAAGGCTCTAACAATTAGTTAACATTATTCTTTTTTTTTTCGTAGTTATCATTATTCGTACTGAGCACTGCAGTAAGTGAGACTGAGGCCTAGAACTCCAGCTACCCGGCACCGTCTCCCTCACACAGCATGCTGTGTTCAGTAAGGCAGAATGGATTAATTTGAGGCCCAGAGGGAACCACTGATAAAACGAGAATTAACTGTGCGGTAAAAGTCAATGTATTCATGCTTTTCAGCTTATGCAAAAGATCAAGTACTTTATGTAATTGTACATTTAACTAATTTATTCAAGTTGGCATGTGATTAATAAACATAGACCACATATTGATGGAGGCATGATTTTGTAATAAGGTTTTTCAGTAAAGGCAAACTCTTAACTTTTAACCAAAGGTATGGAAAAACACGATTATATTTTCAAATTTAAAGTACAAATGTTAGTGGTTGAACAATCAATACTGAAATTGTTGGGGGCATCGTATATACAAGTGGATTTCTTTTCAGTTTCATAAATCGAGAGATTTGTCGTCTCTTTCCTCAGTTTATGTTTGGATTGTCGCTCTGCAGAAAGCTATGCAGTTAATTGCTTATGTCACTTTGGGGACAAAAAATTTGTTGCATATGTGATATTTGCAGTTTTACGTTCTTGAATATAACAAGGAAATTGTCTTGGCATTTGTCAGAACAAGGTCCTGTTCTTAGAAATAAAAAAAATGGAGTCACATCTCATAGAAATCTCTTGAGATTTTGCTTTTAAAATGTCTTAATAATGAGGTGGTGATATAGATATAAGAGACTGGCATCAGGATGTAATAGTTTATGAAAAAGGTCAGCGTTGACTTAGTTTTCAAAAACAGTTGGCAGTTTTTTCTCAGATGGATGCTTTTGGGTCCAGATTTCTGTCTTTGCACTAAAAATCTGGGTCACTAAAAATTTCATCCATCTAAGCTTTCTAGACTCAAAAGTATTCTAATGGAGACAAATTAATGGCTTCTGACTGGTTCAAGGGTTTGAACACTAGTTATTTTTCAGAAAATTAATGTGGTTAATGAAAAGCCTGGGCAAACTTCTGTTAAACATCTGATCCCTGACTTTTTGCACATGTAATGTCTCAGTTAATCTTCACAACCAGTTTTTGTGATGATGCTGTCATACCCACTGTACAGATGGAGAAATGGAGGCTCAGCAGTGAAGGCTGGGTAGAATCAAGACTAAGCTTACACTTGTTTCACTTGCTCTGCAATATGCTACTATTGACTCATTGGCTCGATACAGGAAAACTTCATTTTCTTATCAGAAACCTTACTGGACCAAACAGCCTACCAGTGTTAAAATTTATGCTTAGTCAAAATATAGTCAGCCTTTAATATATCTGTATTCTGTATTTGTAAGTTTTTGTGCTCTTCAAGACAGTATTCACAGTACTTGCTTGGTCCTCTGTACATAGGTGAGGGATATGGAAAAACGTCCCCCAGTGGGCGCTGTGGGCTGTCAAGCAAGGCAGTGCTCTGCCTTCTCACTCCAACTCTCATACTCTGCAGAAGTATCTTTCCCATACTTATGCGGAGCCGCATTTGGACGTTTTCATCCTTGCTTTTCTGTGGGCTGCTTTGCGGCTTGAGAGCCCCAGCGGTAGCAGTGGAGTGCCGTGCAGTGTCCAGCAGCACAAGAAGGCGCGAAGCAGTCCCTGAGGGAGTGTGTCTAGGAGCTCCATTCAGACACACTTTGTCACGCTGTTGGCCGTTGTGATTAATTAGGAATAACATTAAGGACGGTATCTTCTCATGGAAATACACCTAAAGCAAAATTATACGTCGAGGAGCCTATGGAAACAGGGTGACCAGAAATTTGCAGACACTTGACCCCGTGTTTCCACAGAGGCAGCGTTTCGGCATCTGCCAGCTTAGTGAGTGCGGACCCTGTAGGACGATGGTGGTGAGCCTGTGGGGCTTGTGCAGCGAGGGCTGTTTGTATCATTGAAAGCTCTACAAGGTTCACCATCGCTGCTACAAACATCACCCTGAATAGTAACAGTCAGCTGCCTGTGACTTCACTGCTCTTCCTAATGACGTCTTTACAGAACTGAGGTCCACGTTGTTGTATGAAAGTTTCACTATGTGATACTTATCCTGCTGCCCCAAGCCCTATGCATGGATTCACCCATAAACATAGATTTAGTGGGTTAAACATACACATGCAGTAATTGAAAGCTTGGCAATCAGAAGTTCACAATGCGGTTTATAGGGCCAAACTTAGGCAATTGTCAGGATTGCCTTCCTTCTGGAGGCTGTAGGGGAGGATCCTTTCCCCACCTCTTCCGGCTGCCAGAGGCCGCCTGCGCTCCTCACCGGGTCATCTCACATCGCTCCGACCCCTGCTTCTATCCTCACGTCTTCCCTGACCCTCCTGCCGCCCTCTTCCGGTTATAAGGACATTTGTAACAGAGGACGCCAGTTTCTAGCCCTGTAAGCTCTCTGTCACCCAGACCAAATTCACTCGTACATAGCAGCGTTTGGAAGTAAAAGGCATTTCTCTTTGAGTCTTAGAATTGCTGGTTCAAGCTGACGTTTGCTTGGCCCAGTGCTTTTCACCTGTGATGCCTTACGCTGTTACTATTTTTCTAGTCCCTAGAGCCAAGGAAAAACACTGGTATGTCCAGGGAAGAGTTCGTGCAGAAGATGGCGGAGACCGTTGGTTGGGGCACACTGGAGGAATACGGGGAGCTCTTTGACAAAGTGGATGTGGCTCGGGATGGCTTTATTAACTGGGACCAGCTGACCTCATTCATACTGCTGTCGCTTTATGAGAAAGACGAACGAGCAAAGGCAACTGTGGTTCCCCAGTGGAAGGACCTCGAATTCCTCCAAGGAAAACACAAGGGCACCATCCAAAAAGTAATTTTCTTAAAGAATTCCAGTCGTTACCTGACTGTGAGCACAGAAGGCCTGCTGGGAGTCTGGGGAGAGAATTTAAAGCTGCGAGAAACGCTCCCCGTTACTTCTGACGCCAGCAAGCTCAAACACCTGTGGGTGACAAGTCTGGTCTCCCTGGAAAATGCAAACAAGGTACCACGTCTTTACAAATAGACTGCTTGTAAAAAGGGGGCAAAGGACGGGACAGGCTCCTGATCAACAGCAAGCGTAACACCAGTAGCGCGAGAGAGCGGAATTATTCATTCGGTGCTTCTCATTGACCTGGGGGGAGTTCACAGAGAGCCAGCTGAGCTGCTCGGTTTCCCAAGCCGTTCTCCTGGTGCCTCAGACTGACCCTGCTGCTAAGGCTCCGACTCGCGTCTCTCCCTCCTGTGGCCGTGCTGCGCAGCTGGTTAAGCCTCTACTCCGTGCAGTTTCCGGCCGCTCCTGGGTCTCCATGCAAAGCAGAGGCTGCGAAAGGGCCTAGCACAGCTTAACGCTGCTGGTCTGATTTTGACTACTTTACTAATCAGCTTCTTAATTCTAGTGAGTAGGGCCTACTCAGAACAGTATCTTCTCCTGGCTGTACCTGTACACAGAGGAAGAGACTGTAATGAAAAACTTTTCAGGGGAAGGCTGTAGCTTAAAGAACCCATATTCTTAGTGTATGAAGCAGGGATAAATTTTATCATGAACAATTTCAAACGCTCACACGTGCGGAGAGCATAGCGTTAGCAAGCTGGGTCCACCTTGATCGCCACTTTCAACGCATAGCCAAGTTTGTTTTGTCTGCATCCGCCGTTTAGATTCGAAAACATTAAGATATCTCAATTCTAAATAGTTCTATATTTTAAAAAAGATATCTTTTTGGCATAACCAGTATCACACTTAATGGCAATAATTCCTTATCACAATTCAATGTCCAGTCTTCTACACATTCTCCTGGTTGTCCTACACAAAGTATTTTGTTTGAACGAAGATTGGAATAAAATCCACATATTGTAAAAGGCTGATCTCTCTCTCTCTCTCTCTGTCTCTCTTTCTCCCTGTCTCTGTCTCTCTCCCTCTCTTTACAGCGTATTGGTTCCGCAGAGTCGCTTTGGCAAATCTAACATCCACGTAACCCCGTTCATTTGTATCCTGCTCGTTGCCCGTTTCCTCCCGCTGTCCCCTTCCTCCCCTTCTTTCATGTCTTTTCTAGTGCTTCTTTTTCCAGCTTTGAAAAATGTCTTCTTAAAATCTACATAGTTTTGTCCATCTCTTCTTTCCTCTTCCATTTTATGGATATTGCAGTTGACATTTTACTAAGCGCAATGTTTGTCTATGAGAGTTTTCCTTATGTATCCGGATTTTTCAGATTGCGTGTGCACAGGGTAGTTTAATATTATACGATCAATAATTCTGTAGTCAAACCTAAATGCTTGGTAGTTTCTGCATGCTTGATGTTCCTTAATCAGGTGGTACAAAATGCTTGCTTTTTTGTCATGGGATATTAGCAGTAATTTCTGATTATTTATAGTTCCACTTACTTAATAGGAGTTGTCAGATGATAATATCCTAGCTTAAGCATTTCCTCTCTTTACAATCTGTAATATCAGTGTATGAGGAAATTTTCTTCATTAATTACTTAGTTATCATTTAGTACACCTTATATAAAAAAGGATAGATATCTGATTTTTCATTAAATAAATTATTTCATTTCATTAAATTATTCATTAAATAAAAATAACAAGCTGGTTTTCTAGTGTGCTCTAAAGATGAACCATAAACACTATCATCATTATTGTTATCTGTAAAATTTGAAACTCATAGTTTAAAACAATTTGCTTTTTTTAAAATCCACTGAATGTTTCCCCCCTTGCCAGTAACTGTACCATTTTTAGTCAGAAGGCACTGACATGTCAGTTCCTGGTTTTGAGTATTTTTGTAACTGCGATGGCCTTTAGACACTCCTTTGCTTCCTAGCATGACAGGATGTGCTAGAATTTGTCTGGTGTGTTTCCTGTGCCTGACTTGTGATCATCCATTTTTCTGAAGAGAAAGGCTCTTTTAGTGGGAAATGTACATTCTATTGCCTAGGAAAATAATCCTCCTCGATAGCTTCATGAAACATGCTTTACTCAGCAAGTCTTCTCTAGATCACTGCAAAGTACTGTAGTTTCCGTGAGGTTGGGAGGCTGAGCAAGCAAACGTTGTGGAATTTGTCCTAATCACACACGGTGAAATGAGAGTTGTCAAAATTAGTAAACTGAGGCAGTCCACCTTCACTTCAGAGTCTGCTGCCTTCTGGTGGTTGCTGATATCTACTGCACTGTCTTAGTAGCTCCTTTTTGCTAAGGATCCAGTGGTAATGCTTAAAAGCATTAAAACTTCAAACGTTAAGGCACACTTCTAGTCCAGATTATGTGTTTTTATATATTTGTGTGCAGCGTTCTGTTAGTGTCATGCCACGACTGCCTTGCAGTGTTCCTTATTGTTAGAAGTGGTAACTAGATTTTAGTCTTTCCTTTGTACTATTGAGGTATAATCATACAGAATCTACTACACACATTACAAGTGTCCCAAGGTAATAGTTTTAATACATGTATGTCTACTTGTGGAAAAACAACAGTATGATGAAAGTGATGAACATATTTTTCACCTTCAAACATTTTCTTGCACTCTTGTGTAACACGTCCCCTTCTGTCCTTGTCAGTAAACCACTGATCTGATTTCTGATGCCAGAGATTAGTTTGCATTTTCCACAGTTCTATATAACTGGCATCATATGTTGTGTATTCTTTTTGGTCTGGATTCTTTAACTTTGTGTAATTATTTTGAAATTAATCAATGTTGATGAGAATATCAGTAGTTTATTTTTTTCATGGTGTAGTGCATCATGTAGATATATCACATCTTCATCAAGATTATGATCAGACATTGTTTTCTATTAATTGTAACCATTTTGAAAGGTTTATACTGGTATCTTTTGGCTTTCATTTATATTCTTCTAATGACTAGTTGCTTTGAACATATTTATATGTGTGTGTTTGCTACCTGTATATCTTCTTTGATGAATTATCTGTCCAAATCCTTTGAGAACTTGTATTGGATTTTTTCTTATTGAGTTTTGTGCATTCCTTACACATTTTGGGTATACAGATTTATCAGACAAATATTTTACAATTATCACATCTCAGTATATGTTTTGTCTTTCCATTCTTTTAACATTGCCTTTGGAAATTTCATATTCAGACTGTTCATTGGATATAAGTCAAATAAGATATATATATATATATCAGTCTTGATGAAATTGTTTATTTATCATTGCTGTTTTTGTAGATTTCATTAGGACTTACTATATACTAAATCATGTCATCAGATAATTAACTTCTTCCTTTCCAAGTTGTGTTACTTTAAATTTCTTTTTCTTGTCTAATTTCTTTGGCTAGAAACTCTAGTACCATGCTGAATAGAAGTGGTGAAAGTGAATGTCATAGTCTTGTTACCAAGTTTATGAGTAATGATTTCAGTTTTCTACCACTAAGCATGGTGTCAGGTGCAGAGGTAGTTTCTTTTTTTTCCATTTGATTGTTTTGTTTGGGTTCAGTTTGTACATGCCCTTATCAGGCAGAAGTTCCCTTGTATTACTGGTTGGTTGAATATTTTTATTATGAAAATGTATTGGGTATTATCAAATTTTTTGTTGTCCATTGAAATTATAAATTTTTTCCATCCTGTTAATGTGATGTTTTACTTTGATTGATTATGTATGCTAAACCAATCTTACCTTCCTGAGATAAATATCACTTGGTTATACTGTGCAATCTTTTGTGTATATTATAATATTTTATTTGCTAGTTCTTTACTGGGTATTTTTACATCTACATATTTGATATGGGTCTGAAGTTTTCTTATGATGTCTTTGCTTCAGCAGTAGGGTAATGTTATTAGCTCACCAAAGTCATTTGGAAAATATTCCTTCTATTTCAACGTTTGGAAGATTTTCAGAAGAACTGGTATTAATTATTTTTAAAGTATTGGTAGAATTTATGAGTGAAGCCATATTCACTGAGATAGTCTTTCTGGAATTTATCTCATTCAGTTCTTTTGTTTTCAATTTGTAATAGCTATGACGTTTTCTAGGTCTTCTTGACTTAGTTTAGATACTTCTGGTGTTTCTCAGAATTTGTCCATATTTTAAAAGCCACATAGTTTGTTGACCTATAGTTAACATACTTTTGTCTTGTAATCATTTTGTCGTTTCTCTAAGATTCGCAGTACTACGCTCCCCACAGGCCCTCTATACCAAAGGCCTTGGAGCTACGCCCCCAGAGCTCCACCCTAATTTCTTTGATTTAAATAATTTGTATCTTCTCCTCCCATAGTCTAACTAAAGCTTTGTCATTGTTGTTGGTCTTTTCAAGAACTTTAGTTTTGTTGATTTATTGCATTGCCTTTCTACTTTTTATTCTCAAAATATTTCTTTGCTTTAAATAATCTTTATTATTTCCTTTGGGATGGAAAGTTAGGTTAGTGATTTGAGGCATTCTTTTATCATATTCCTGTTTACAACTATTGATTTCAGTGTAGGCACTGCTTTACTGTACCTCATAAATTTGTGTGTGCTGTGCTTTCACTTTCATTCATCTCAATATGTCTTCCAGTATCCCTATGATTTGTTCATTGGCCTTTTGGTTTTCGGGACTCTGTTGTTTAATTTCCATGCTGAGGTAAATTTCCTGTTTCTTTTTGTTCAATGCAATTCCCAATTTCATCCCATCATTTCAGAGAACAAAATTTGTATGATGTCAAATATTTTGACTTTATTAAGGCTCACATTTGCCATCTAATGTATGGATCTGTCCCAGAAAATGTTTCATATGAACTTCAAGAGAATGTATAGTCTTCTGTATTGTTGGATAATGTGTTCAATAGATATTTGTTAATCTGCTTCAGCCTAGTATTTATATCCATTATTGAAAATACTAAACTGTTATTACTGAAATGTCTATCATTTTCATCCATTCTTTCAGTTTTGGTTCATATATTTTGGGATTCTGTTAAAAAAATGCAAATGTAAATCTTACCTTGTCATTTAAATCTAAATTTATTGAACACGCTAGTTAAAATAGAGATCAACAGAATTCTTCTTTAATTGTTAATACACGTGTACTTATATTTTCTTTAGTTAGATAGCATTCTTATGCTTTTGCTTCGTTGTTTCACATCATTTCTTTAGTTCTTTGAACATATTTCTTGTAGCTGAATTAAAGACTTGTTCTAATAAATCCAATAGTGTGGTTTCCACAGGGAGAATTTCCACTGACTGATTTTTATGTTGTTTGATCATTTACCCTTTTAAAAATAGCCTTTAGGCTATTCTCTGTGACTTACAATAAGACTACTTACACAGCTTTTATCAGCTCATTTCTGGAAAGTCTCTGCTTGCTTTATAAAACGTTGTTAATAAAGTATCTGAAGTGACCGTGTGGTGCTGTAGCTTTCTGTGTCTTTGCTTCTCTTCCGTGATTAGCGTTCTTGCCACTGTGGATGGAACATACTTGTGGTTTATGTAGAGTAGAAATGGGGGAAAGGGATGTTCCAATGTTTCTAATGAGAAAAGGCTTTTTTGGTTAGAGTTCGAAGTTAGACTGAAGTTCATTCGCGCCACCATGGTATAGTTCTGTAATACTGTTAAAGACCCTCAGCGAGCGATGTCTGATTTCACACTTAGATTTGCATGTCTGCTTTGCATATTGATTTCACTAAATTCAAGGGGGATATTTTCTGATTCCTATTCTCCTACTTTAGATAGCAGTGGCGTTTACAAGCAAAGAGATTTGCTTCTATGATCTGCTGTCTCAAGAATTTCCTTGTCAATACAAACTGCAAGGCTTGAAAGGAACACCAATTTGCATGGATTATTGGTACAATCCTCTTGATGCCAATGAATCAATTCTTTCCTTCGGGGACGTAACTGGAAATGTAAGTGAGGAAAGAAGAAGATTGAACACTACAGATTTGATCATCAAACCGTATGTCAAAATAGAAATTAAAATACCATGAGCATGACCTCCTGACCGAACTATTTTACAGTTGATAAAGTGATGCATGTAAGACATGTAAGACCTGGATTAGATTACAGTTTATCTCCTTGCTTATACAAACAAATCATCATTGTGGTTTTTTTTGTCTCTGGATAGTCATATATTTCTTATTTAGAAAAAAATCTTGCTGGTTTTACATCATAGGATAGTTTATCTGATCCCAATATTAATAAATATTTAATATTAAATGTTTAAGCTTATCTCTCATAATTCTTTCAGATTATTTGTTCTGACCTCCATTTTTAAGCTTTTGGGATTCTTAGTATCATTCAACCAGGAAATGCTAATTTCTTGTATCATATAACAAAGACATAGATGCATTAGAGAAGGGCACACGAAAACCGAGACATGCAATTGTTTCCTTTCACTGTTCCTATAAAATTCCACCCAAGATTCGTTAAATTGTTGCTTACTGAAATATGCGAGACCTCAAAGGAACTTAATTTGAACAATTGTCTTCCATAATTGTGAAAGCTTTTCATTCTTATTGTTTTTAATCATAAGTGTGCCTTAAAAAGAAGCGATAATGAGTTGCTTCACCAATCTTGTAGCTGTTGTTTCACTGTAATTGTCTGTATCCTTGTTTCCTCTAAATAATACTGAAGAAATTCCTATTGATGCATTAGCTGTTCCTTATCAGTCTTTAACAATATAAAATCTTCTTACAACAATTATTTTGCCTACATCTGTCTGTCTTTCAACAATTCCTTCAAGGTGCAAGCCGTTGTTTTCACAGCAGCCGTGATTTCCCTGTTTGAACGGCCCATTAGTGCATGTGAAGACGAAGAAGGCACTGTGACCATTAGCTGGGAAGACCTGCTCTCTGGACGTCACCGATGTTGCCGTATCTCAGAACACGAGCTTCATCATGGAGACTGGGTGAGGCAAGGTACTGAATGTGAGGACTAATGAAACAGAACAGTTCCTTAACGCCTGCATGTATATTCTTTGATGGAAACACTTCATGTAGAACATTTAAACCTAGATGCCAATAACTGGTTCTCTGGAGGTTTTGAGCTGAGCTCTGCTATCCCTGAACACTGGCAGGAATTCTTTCATTTCTTTCTTTCTAAAATGTCTGCTCCATACAGCACATGCAGGTGAACTGTACACTCAAGAAATCTCAGGAGAAGGAAGAAAATTGTCACAATCAGTCCTTTAAGCTTTAGCTTAATTCTAATCCTGACTAATGTCATATAGTCACATTCAGGGATGCCTAGTAAAAGAATGTAAAAAGTTTCGTCAACATTACTTCTTTGTTTTCTCTTCATTCTGTGGGAACTGTATTAGTTTGTCTTCAAATTGAAATTGCCTTAAATTTCTTCTTTCTTTTTCTTTCTTTCTTTCTTTCTTTCTTTCTTTCTTTCTCTTTCTTTCTTCCTTCTTTCTTTCTTCTTTCTTTCTTCCTTCTTTCTTTCTTCTTTCTTTCTTCCTTTCTTTCTTTTTTCTTCCTTTCTTTCTTTTTTCTTCCTTTCTTTTTTTTCTTCCTTTCTTTCTTCTTTCTTTCTTTCTTTCTTTCTTTCTTTCTTTCTTTCTCTCCCCTTTTCTTCTTCCATCCTCCCTTCTTCCCTTCTTCCTTCCTTCCTTTCCTTCTCTGTCTCTCTTTTCATTTCTCTCTTTTTGATGTGATGGTCACCCGGTCATTTAGAGTACTTGAATGACAGCTCACTGATAGGCACATCCTATAAATCAGAATCAGTAGAAAACCAGAACTTACTTAACACCATGTCTCTAAGAGGTTAATTAGTTTCACAGTTCACTTTACACTTACGATATTTGTATCTGGTGGTTGCAGACCCAAATGTGCAATATAGGCTCTAGTGCACTGGTCCAGACACTGAAACACCGTGGTGATTTTCTCACTTCCAAATAGCCACTTTAAGGAACGCCCACTGAAAGATGGAAATTAACAGTTTCATCGACTTTAATAAGATTTAATGAAATAAACGCTGTTGGTCTTTTAAAAATAGAGTTGAAAAAAGAGAATAAAATGGATTCTACTGTTGGATTTTATGGTAGCTTTTCCCTCTTTGGCTTTCAGAAAGGTATAGTAATTCTCCAATGTATACCCACAACAGTCGCACTCTATATGAGGAAGTATACCGTTAGTGTATTTCTTTAACGTCAATCACATCATGTGTTTGCTACATTTTATTCATCCTTTAATTTCAGCATGATATTGAGGAAAAAACAGACGATGATTTTTAGCCATCCACTAAGAGTGACAGGCACAAAGTAGTATGTTAAATTTTCATAGCACTTAAATCAAAATCAAAGCACTAGAAGTGAACAGAGCAAAGCTATTACAGGTTTTCAAAAAAACACATTTTGATATATAAACCACAGACCAAATAACAATAAAGTAATGACTCTTAAAATCTACTTGTAGTTGGTTCTCTGAGGAAGGGTGTATTATTTGGGCCCCATGATCTTAAATAAGTATGAGAAATAAAGAGAAATATCCTGTAGAATAACTTTGAAAAGATTGAGGATATAACAGGTAAGCTTTAAACTTAGACTGTTTATTTCTGGAGATGAGTAATATCTAAACGCCTTGTTCATGCTCAGGAAGAAAATTAAAAGATCCTTTTTGACCCTGCCTCAGCTTCATTTAAATCTCTTAGCACCCAACCCTACTGCCCTTCATCACCCTCCTAACGGCAGAAGGAAATTTGAATTTATTACGTGCAGGTTATACTGACATTTAAACATAAATTAAAGCATCCTTCTTGAGGCCGACAATGTGCCTTCTATTTCCCTTAGTGTTTACTATGGCATAAACACATACCAGCATGCTTTGTAAGATTTTCTCGTAATTACTTATTTCAAGGAATTTGGTGATGATGTGCCTCAGCCCTCCAGGTGCGCATGCGTGTGTTTCCTCTGCACCGAGACTCGGATATGCGGATCTGCAGTATCGGTTTCTCTAGAAACTTTCCTGTTTTTGTTGCTCTGTCCTTTCCTGCTGCCCTTTGGTGAGGACCCAGTTACTCTGCTCTCCAGCGCTCTGCTCCGAAACCTCTGACTCACTGTCCACCCTCCTCACCCTCGGTCTTCCTTTCCCACGCTCAGGAGGTTGCCGGACTCCGTGTGGTTTCTTTCTGTCTTTACCTAAGTGTGGAAACTTCTTCTAAGAATCCTGAGGCTGATGATACGGTTCACTTCATTGCTTCTCTTACCCTGTGGCTCACAGATTTTCACTCCTATTTTCAAATGTCTGAAAATACTGTTACCAATATTTGCCCAGTTTTCCAGAGATTAAATTTAGTCTTTATTACTTTGTCTTGGTTAGAGGAAGCAGTCCAGCGCAACGCTCTTTAACTAGTAAATTTGCCGTAAACATTGTTGAGAATTTACTTTTTTTCTTTTTTGGGATCAGTTAGTCGCTTTAACCATCCCTCAGTGTGGCTGTAGGAGCGTCTATGTGGTGTCCCCCGGACAGAGTTTTTAAGTAACTACTATGTCACGGGCATAGTTCTAAGCATTGATATAATTCAACTGATTCTGATGTGTAGGCCAGTCCTAGTAAACTCATCTTCTAATATGCCGACTAACTAAAGGACTTATAAATAATTACTTCAAGGTTTACATTTGTTATCATGAACTTTCAAGCACCCAAAGCCCAGCAGGCAGTCAGTAAAACCGAGCCTCCATGTGCACTGCACACTGCGTACTGGAGGTCTGTGATCGTTACTCTAGGGAGTAACAGGCAATTTATTTGACAAGGGCACTGCAGTGAGGAAATGTCCTGTTGAGCTTGGTTCAGGGTGGGAAAGAACCGGCAGTATATCAAGCTGATGCTGAAAAGCTGGGCCACATTTTGACACTGGGAGACGTCAAAATCGTAAAGCTTATGTGAGTTACATTGCATTGATTTTCCTTTCTTTTTTTTTCTTTTCAAAGTATTTTGTGTCTCTACTTAATAATTCTACTCATTGCCTTTACGGGATTCAATGTTTTGATTGTGAAAAAAACCAACTTGCAACTGAGTGGATTAAATCCTCGAGTGCATGTTATTAAAAATATTTTCAAAGAAAAAGTGCCAAAAGAAATGAGGGGGCGCTGGGGATTTAGCTCAGCAGCACAGCGCCTGCCTGGCAAGCACAAGGTCGTGAGTTCGATTCCTGGTACTGAAAACAAAAAATAAAAAACAAAAAAAACAAAAGAAATTAGGCTTCATAGTTGCAGAACCCATTTTCTTATAAAAGTGGGGGTTATTTACTGTGAAAAGAAAATGTGAAGGCCAGAAAAACAGGATCAAATCATGTTCACTTCCACATTCTAATGATGGGTGCTGGAGAAAATGTAGAAGAGGCTCCTTAAAAGGGAAGGCGGGTGTGAGCAGGTGAGCGAGCTGCCGCAGGCCGACCTTGAGGGTTTGAGTGCGAAGCTCGAGCGCCTCCAGCATCTCGGGACTTAGACTCAGCCTTGGAGACCTGAAGCTTAGGCATGAAACTTGCTGCTTGAGACTCAGCTGTCTCAGGGCGAGGAAGCTGGAGGAAGAGCGACGTGAAGCAGCAGGAAGAGTCGGGGGAGGAGTGCGTCAAAGGCAGCACAGCGCGGGCACCGTGACCGCGGCTCCTCACGCTGGTCTCCGCGCCTCACTCCGGCGGGAGCAATCAGCCGTGCTTTAATGTGGTACTACTTTCACCCCCAGCGACAAGAGATAGCATTCTTACAGCTCTTCGAGAAATACTTTTGGCGATTTTGTTCTCTGTGAGGAGGGGCTGTACCACCGGGGGAAGAAAGAACTAGTTGAGCAGGCTTGGGTAAGGCTCAGACTTCTTACCTGAAATGTCAGGGGGAAAATGGTTCATCCTGCCTGAGTCATTGTGTCACATTTCAATAGAAAAACAATTGCTTTCTGAAATGCTTGTGAAGCTCATATGGAGATGTGGGGCAATAACCGACACAAATGTCCTGCACGTCAGAGGATTTTCCTTCGATAACTGACTTCCAGCACAGGCAGTATCACTGGAAACCGTAGCCTGGGAGCACAGCTATTGAAAGGCTGGGCATGAAGATGAGAAGAGCAAGCCCACTTTTCAAATGTTGAAAGGTACCTTCCCGTCTTTGCTTGACCAGGGCTAGAAAAAAAATACAACAGCTTGAACTGATAACAAAGTCGCTCCCTGCCGCACTAAGTAATGGAGCGGGCGCCAGAGAATTCGAAACGCAGCCGCAAGGCCCTTCCTCGGGCGCCTTCCTAACTGAGCGGGACCAGGGCTGGAGGAGAGGCCGGACCCAGGGTCCAGGGCTGGAGGAGAGGCCGGACCCAGGGTCCAGGGCTGGAGGAGAGGCCGGACCCAGGGTCTGGCCCGGGTGCTGCCCCGCGGCCCGCACCTAAGTCAGCCCTCCCGCCAAGACGAGGCCGCACGGCTGAGAAGCCCGACCCCGCGGCCCTCGCTGCAGGCCCTGCTGTCCTGAGAGCGGCCGTGGCCGGTGGCGCGGGCTCGGGGAAAGTATCCTTCCCTGCAGCTCGCTCCGCAGGGCGGCGAAAGGGGAGCTTGTGTACTGTGAACACGGGTCCCCTTCCTATTTTGAGAAGTCGTTAAATTAATGGCATTATTGTTTTTAACATGCTTAGCTACGCTGGATTTGTATATTTTAAAGTGCATTTGGATTTTGAAAGATGAAATTGGTACAGTTGTTCTCGCTTTGCTTTCTTTGAAAGGATGGCTGTCGACTGCTCAGAGACCTGTGGTGGTCTCAGGGGCTGGGTCTCCACACTCAGGGTAAGACGTACAACCGGGAGTAACAGTCCTCAAACAAGAACACATCAAAGAAAGTTCCAGAATAGGGGCCATTCTAAGTCACGTGATTCACGAGGTCAAAGCCGGAAAGAATGAGTAAGAATCCCTGGGTAGCAGTGGCCCAGGGTCCCCCACAACGCAGCCTCTTACGTGTTGGCGTGTGTTAGTCACCCACCCTGTCCTCTAAGCGCATTTAATAGCATGACTTGGCTTTTCCGTATCATTTCTCATTTTTGAAACACTTTTCCACTTGGGCTAATTGCTGTTACACAGTGATTTTGACAGCATAAACAGGGACAATGATCAGAAAAGTCGTCTTTTCCCCTCTCAGAACATTACATAAAGTCACTTAAAGATACGTTCTTCTTCTAGCTTCTAAACTCATTGAGAATGTTAAAAACAATTTATTTTACCAGATCATCCCAGGCCTAACTTGATATTTTAAAACTTTGCTGTTGCAACCTATCGTTTCCCTAGCTTATCCCAAGAAATGAGGAAAACAATTTTATTTATCAGCTAATTTGATTTTTAATGAAATGGCTTTTTTTCTCACCTTTCACAGGAGCATCCTTAGGAATTCCAGTGCTCTGCAGTTTAATCAGGAGCAATTTATTGCTTGGTTTAGAATACAGTGTGAATTGTTGATCCCCCAGTGCATAACACTGCAGGCCTATAAATGTCACTTGATAACTTGCAGATTTACATCTTAAAACAACACTCTGTGGATCACAGCCAAATGTACTTTGTGATGTCTTTTTTTTTTTTTTTTTTTTTTTGGTTTTTCTCCGGTACCGGGAACCGAACTCACGACCTTGCGCTTGCCAGGCAAGCGCTTTTGCCGCTGAGCTAAATCCCCAGCCCCATTTGTGATGTCTTTATCAGCTCAAAACCATGGAGGATAGTTGGGGTAATGGGGCAATGCATGACAGAGGAAAGTCCAGGGTAGAAACATTTTATTTCGGTTGTACTGTAATTATACTATGGAATTCGCGTGGATTTGAAGATGTTATTATAGTGTTATGGTATCTACTTTCGTTCTTACAGTACTGAGCATATTAAATTATAATAACCATGTTGCTGGTGCAGTTGCTTTCTGAATGGGGATACATGCCATCGGGTTCATTGGTAGCTCAGTACAGTTGTCCTGGCGTAATGGGTGATCACTGGCCCTTATGACCCTGAAATTAATTTCTTCTTAATGAAGTGCAAACCACTCGCTTTCATAGAACCTGAAAAGGGGCCCGCCCTCCCTCCATCCCCGTGTCCCTTCTTTCCTTCCTTTCCAAGCAGGACAGTAAACGAGAGAGTAAGGTAAAGAGAGAAAAAAAGGACATAAGAATACAATTCCTGCGGGGCTAACCGGCAAGAAAAGTGAAGCTATCAAGCAAGGAAAGCCGCGGATGAAGCGGGGGCTTGGTCTGGATGAGTGGGGCACAAAAGTGGCTGGTGACCGAAGGAGACCCAGGTCTGGCGCTCGTATTCCCATAGCGGTGTGGCTCAGCAGAAGAGGGGCGTGCGATGGTCCACGAAAGGAGCGCTCACAGCCGGGCAGGAGGGGTGCAATCTCGTCCTCACCTGTAATTAGCTGCATACCGTCGGGCAAGTTGAATCTCAGCGTGTCTCTCTCATCACAGTGAACTCGGGGTAGTTCACTCACTGAAGAGTATTACAGGGGCAGGGCTCCAGGCATGCTGCCCGGTGCATTGGAGGAGTTCAATAAATCCTCGTCATTATAAAAGTAATCCATAGTCAAGGAGAAATTGCAGAATGCAGGAAGAACAAGAAGCACACCATCCATGCAAATTCTAGTCAGCTTGGAAATAAACCATTCCGCCCTTCGGCGGTCCTTCTGTGTTCTGTGGCACACCTGAGGGTGAGTTACTCTGTGTGCTTCCTGCTCCGTGAGGCCGCTCTGCTTTGGTCCTCCTTCTGAAATCTCATCCGGGCCCAAGCCCCCCTTTTTTCTAGAAGGAATTGTTTTTTATCATTAAAAGGATCACAGCATCAAAGGACAGTTAAATTCTTTCACGTTAAGGAAGTAAAAGTTAAAAAGATGAATCCGATGTGGGCCTTGGCCATTACTAGTAATAAAAACTTTAAGAAAGCCTTGGAGAGAGCAGGTGGAGATTTTTTTACCAAGCCAAAATTCCCTTGTGCGCAGAGGTTTATCACCCAGCGCTGGGCTTTATAAAAGGTCATGGGGAAGTTTTAGCATGTGCAACTTTCATCGAATTGCCCAAGGAGTGTTTGGTTTCCCAAGTTTTAAGAAGTGCGGGTGATTCAGCGGGGTACGCGTGACGCCATTACTCGTGGAACCCGCTCCAGCGCCTTCTTACTGAAAGAGCGGTTTTCAGGGGTTCTCAGCAGCAACACCTTGGAAATGTGTGAGAAATGCCAAACCCCAGGTTTACAGAATGAAAACTCTGCTCTTTAACAGTGATCTCCAGGTGACTCATGTGTCTGTTAAAATCTGAGAAGCCCTGTTCTGGTTGTCACAAGATCTGGCCTTATTTTTGAATTTATTCTCTGGCTCTGCTCCTAATGCACAAAACTTTGTTTTATATCGCATGCTATCTAACATGAAGCTACACTAAACTCGGAGTTAATTGCAGGACTCCAGATCTGAGCTTAGCCACAGTCAGTTGCTAACCTTGGTCAGTTTGTTGACCCTGTGTGTGTGAGTTGATTTCTTTATCTGCATTGTAAGAGGTAGGCGAGTTCTCTTTCATCTTGAGATTCTAAACTTTATCTTTTATTACCACGCAGATATTTTGTCACGACCTCTTATTTCTTGTAGTGCTTTTTGTGTTCATTTAACATCTTCAAAACTCTGAAATCTGCACTGATTTCTTCTAATCTCTATTACAACATTCAAGTTTTCTTTAGCACTTTGTTATATGCTAAAATATTCTTTAACTTTTGATCTACCTGTCTTTTTTCCGAGCATAGAGCTATACCATCAAGATGTAGGCTGTATTTATTTATTCTCTTATTATTCCTGTCACAGCACAAGGCATAGAGTAGATGCTTAATAAATCTTTCAAGATTGGATGCCATATTTTGAGAGAGGGTATCTGTAGATGACACACAGAATAATGTTAATTTAATTAATTTGCTTATAAATTGGTCATGGTAAGCCATCTATTTCCTAGGAAGGTAAACATGAAATAGGTTAAATTAAGCTACTCCTGTTCATATTAGCTCTTTAATGAATAATTCCTAGTTGCTTTTTTAATGACTAACCCAGTAGAATAGGTCAAAGGAAAAGTAATATAGTGAGCCCTTGTGTTTCTCAGAATTTTCTCACCTTAGGTAATTATTTGGACTTTGTTTATACATATTTATATGTGTACATATAGACACACATATCTATATGCATAAATGCATGTACTTATATACACAGGCAAATCAAGCTAAATTCATTCACCAAAATAACAAAACTAGATGTTCTATTTAATTTTTTAATGAGGGGTACCTTGACAAATACTTTTGTGTAAAGGTTCTCCTTTTAGGTTTTTCAAGCTACTGTAATAATACTGTATTATGGTTTGGGTGGCCCATAAACAACGGAATCTTATTTGTTCGGTCCTGGGGGCTGAAAAGTCCAGGAAAGGTACTGAACAGTGTAGCATCTACCGAGGGCTTCTTCCTGATTTACACAGCTTTTGTCCTCACATAGTGGAAGGCCAAACAGTGTCCCTGAGGCCCCTATTATGAGGACGCTCATCCCGTTTATGAGGACTTTTCCCTGACGACCTAAATGCCTCTTTCAAAGGAACTACTTCTTAACAGCATCTCCTTGAAGAGGTAGCGCTTCTGCATATGAATTGGGAAGAATAGAATATCTGGCATAACAGCGCCAGTCTGGAACTGTGAAAGGTCTTAACTTTTGTGCTTTTTTCTCATTAACTCTCAAAAGCTCAGCTTATCATTTCTAGTACAGCCAGTAATAAAAATATGGTGGGGCTCACTTGGAATAAGACATCTCACGGATATGCCAGAGGATAATCTTGCTACTCCCAGGAGACAAGTAACCTAAGTCCAGTGTTTGTCTCAGTCCCCCTCGCCACGACTGCAAAAGGCAGCAAAGGTGGAGCTGGATGAATCCTGGAGCACGTGATGTATCACAGTACACGAGCCGAGCCCAAACTCCAGGAACTTGAATCTTGCCCTCTGTCCACCCCGTGGCCTGCAGGGTGCTCGCCCTCTTACTAAAAATCCTGTAACAAAAATATTTAAAAAGGAAATTTTGTTACTTATGTACATGAACTATGCTGTGTGTTTTATATGTAGCTCAAGACAATTCCAGGGAGGCCAATAGGTTGGAGATGCCTGACGAATGCACCCCTCCTTCTATTTTAGAGGATGGCACTGTCTTCCTTATTCTGGAAACTCTCTCTACACTCCAAAGCTGTTTTCTAAACAAGCATCTTTTAATCTAGAACAAGGGGCAGTCTTTAGTTTCGTGAGTTTTAAAAGTAAAAGCCCATATTTCATTGCCTGAGAGAGTCTGATAATGATGCACGATGGTGTATCTTGTGTATGACCCACACGGGGAAAATATGAGAAAGCAGTCTAATGCTTTCGCGAATATTTTCATTGGGGTTGCACAGAAAAGGCAGCGTACCACTGGGAAGTTTCTTCCTGGACTATCGCCCTTCATTCTACGTAAGACGCAAATCCGAAGTTTCCTAAGAGCCATTCTCTCTAAGCAGCTGTCTTTAAGCTGTAAAAGAGAAGAAGTTTCCCTCGTGTGAGGCAGGAGTATTGATCTTTAGGTCAAATCAGAACTCTTTCTGTGCCGGGCACAAATCATTCTAAAGTGCAGGAGAGAACTCCCACCTCACTGTGGAGTGCATGCTGCTTTGATGTCGGTCAAAGAGCAGCTCCGACTGCTGCATCCTTTTGGAGGTTGCGAGTCTGGGCGGAAAGGACAGGGCCTCGGGATCGCAGGGAACAGGCCGTTCTCGCTTGGTGGGTGAGGTTTTGCTCCATAGCACCTGGCGCTGGGTCACAGGGAGCACACGGGCAGCCATCTCGACTTGAGCCCTGGCTGTCTTTGTGACACGTGGCAGGCAGGGAGTCCATTCTACGGTCAAACACGCTAGAGCAGCAAAATTCGAATAAGCCCTCCTCTGAGCTGGGCCTTTGGGGAGCAGCAGATGGTCGGTAAGGTTTTGCTGGCCTGTTCCAAGTCCAGGAGAGAGAGCATGGCATCTTGGCCCACTATTCATTTCACATTCGCAGGCTCCTGCATGATTGTTGTGGTTAGTTTAACACTGTTTCCAGCCACGTGCTCCCGTAGAAAATGCAGGTACCGCTAGAATGGGAGGAAAGGCTGAGAGCAGAATTTGCCCTGACTTCGCACTGTGGATTCTTTGGTGGGAGGTGCAAAAAGGGTGAGCCGGGTGTTTCTGAGTTTAATTTTAACACTGTATACTTAAGCAGCTCTATTTTGATAATATCTTGTGAAAAAAGTTGCTTCCCTCTGCTTAACTTTTTTTCAGTTACTTACAGTGCGTCTTTGGGTGCCGTCATTTCCAGTACAACCAACAGTACGAACACCGTGGTGCTGGCTTGGAGAGAGAAGTCAAAACATCATCTGGAAGTGACATCCTTCAGCATTGCCCAGGGCATTCATGCTTTTGATTACCACTCTCTGCTCAATCTAATTGGTAAGTAAATAAATCATGGTGACTGCGAGGGCCTCTTCAATGGTCTGAGATGCACATTTGTACGCATGGAGCTTCACCTTGGTGCTTTACTGCCAGAGAGACCAACTTGAGCAGCTCACACTTTATTGCCTGAGAATGTCTGATAATGATGCACTATGATGCGTAGTATATATGAACAGCATTGGGGTGAAAATATAAGAAAGCACCCCGTGCCTTAGTGAGTCTTTTTACTAGAAGTGGTGGGGGATGCCTAACAATGTGGAGGAAGAGGGCAGTTTGTACCGCATCTGCACTGGCCGTCTTCCCCAACCACCAAACGCTGCACACAAACAAAGAGCATTTTCACTGCAGCTAGACACACACACACACACACACACACACACACACACACACACACGAGTCCACTAGAAAACTGAAAAAAATGTAGGATGTTGTCCAATTACTTTTCAGAATAGAATCTGTAATGATTATTTTTTAACATTTGCAGGTCATCCTAGCTTTAGTTTATTAGAATTCTTTTGAGGAAAAGGCATATTAAAGTTGAGGAAATATAAAGGATTTGAGGCATAACTATTTAACTGAAATATCTAGACAATCTCTAAGTTATGAATTGATACACATATATATGTGTTCAAGCATTATAAAATGAGGTACAGTTCTGATATATTTAATACTTGTGACTTCACTAATGTCACCAGCACATCTATGTTAGGAGCAGATTGGAAGTATATATGGTAGAGTGACATGTATCCACTTTTATGTAAAGTGGATTTAAAAAATATAAATGAAATAACTCTTCTTCTAAGAGTACCTTTCTTATTTTAAAAATGCATAATTAAGCTTAAAGTATATCAAATATTTGTGGAAGATGGCTAAACAAATCAAGTATCAAAGAGATTTTTTCTAAGTAATTAGAAAACAAATTTTTTTCATCAAAAGTATTAGCTCATTTTACATTTTCAAGGTGATAAAATGTGTTTATAGCTGAGGTCTCCTGAAATTGAAGAAAAGGGAAATTTTTTGTCTTGGTACCAGGTCATTATGGATATAAACCTCAGTTTACTGGAATACCTATAGAATGTGTAGTTCTAGTTAACAAAAGATTAACTCATAAACACTCAGTAGTAACCATTACAGAAAGTATTTCTGCTTTTAAAAGTACAGTATGCTAGAGATTAGTTAGTGGGGTTCACCTTAGGTCTGAGACGTTTCACATTCCTTCTGTGTTCACTGAACAATTGGAACTGAATGTAGCCATAGAAGATACATACAAGAAATAGAACTCTGCTGGCATGAGGAAATTGCCAGAATTTTAAAGAAATAAATGTATGTATCCTTTTTAAAAAGTGAGGTGTGGATGTATTATTGAAGATTCATAGTGCAGTTACAGAGCATATACTTGGCTTACGGAATAGGTTGTATTAATCTTCTTTCAATTGTTAGTATTCATGTTAAGAGTGCTGATATTAGCTAAGGGGCTAAATCCCTAAACTTCCCTAAAGTAATACCAGATAGTCATAATTAAAAACATACCTGCAGTACAGATTCAGGAACATGCCAACATAAACTTTCAAGGAGTACTACAGATTTACTAGGAAGGCTAGAGGGGTTGATGAATCAATTTGAAAAAGATTTAATTATCAGCCACTTAATTCACTGACTTTTCAGTTATATTTTTTCTTCCAGATCATGCATGCCCTGCACCCTCTAGGCAAATCCCTTTCCCACGCCTCCCTCCATTATAACAGTTCCTGTTGACAGAACTTGTGCTGTACTGGGGTAGACCAGTTGGGCAAAAGCAAGATTTTTTTTTTTTTTTTTTTTTTTTCTTCAAGACAGGGTGTGATAGCATTCATCAGGATGCATTTATCCACCTATGCAATGTGATGAATTCATTGCAAAAAGAAACTTCTGTGGGTCATTTGCTCCATTAAAAATATATTTTTTTCTTTTCTAAATCTGATTAGCAACTGCTGGCATTAACAGTAAAGTTTGCCTTTGGAATCCTTACGTTGTTTCTAAACCAGTCGGTGTCCTTCGGGGTCACTCAGCGAGTGTAATCGCTGTCCAGTTCTTTGCTGAAAGAAAGCAACTTTTCAGCTTCTCTGCGGATAAAGTAAGTAATATTGTGCATTTAATTTATTCAGATCTGCCTCACCAGTTCCTACTGAAATCTACCGTGATGCTGATTTTCTCTTGGCAAGGACTTAAAATTTTAACATATATTGCTTATTATGTCTTTAAAAATCTATATTTAGAAAAAAAGTTTGATGGTTATTAACAACATTTCTGGCCAGCTAGACAAATTAATTTATTCAAGTCTCATTTAAAACAAATACTCATGAATTTAATCCTTTCTACTGGGCTTTGAAAATGTAATCTCTAAAGAGTTTCCAAAGTTCTCACTAATTTAGTAGAAAGAAAATGGCAGTGGGAATGAAGTAGTGTTGTTTTGCTAAGACAGTGAATAGGAATATCCAATTACCTATTGTTGGTTTGATATTAAAGAGACTCGATAAAGTAAGAGATTTAAATTAATATGAAGAGTAGTAAGTACATTAAGAACATTTCAATTAAGTATACCAATCCATTTTTATTTGATATTAATATTTGATGATACTTTTGTTTATATTTTTGGGTGCTGGGGACAAAACAAAGGGCCTTGTACACATTAAGCACAATGGTCTACCACTGAGTTGTACTCAAAATCCTTGATGTAATATTTTAAATACGGTGGAAAAATATATGACACTCAAGTGTGGTAATCAAAGTTGAATATTGAACACTATTTACTACGTATATTCAGTTAGGCAAATCCTTAATCTTTACAAATCTTATCTTTTGTGCCTTTGTGAAACTTCCATTTTACACAATGTCTAACTTAGAGCCCCATTTAAAATATGCTAGATTTGAAGATATTTGGTTATAAAGAGAAAGTTAATAATAAGCTTAGTACAAAAAAATCTCCAGACTTTCTCAGTGTCATGATTTGTGTCTGGATGTCCCCCCAAAGCCTCATGAAGTCATGGAGCACACTTCTAGAGTTTATGATTGATCCATGGTCCGATGCTGGGATTATGGGTGTGGGTGCTACACTCGCCCTGGGACGGGTAGCCTGCATATAATATAAGGGAGGGAAAGAGGCTTGCTCTTGCTGCTCCTCCCTTTTTGCTTTTGTTGTTTTTGCTGTTTTCCCATGAACTGTTGCCCTCTGCCATGTGCCACTCTGCCTTGGAGCCAGCGGAGTATGGACTGAAACCTCCACAAATTGTAAACTAAATAAACTTTTCCTCCCTTAATTTGGAGTATTTGGTATTTTGTCTCAGCAATGAAAGAAAAGTAACTGAGACACTCAGTGAATTTGAATTTTTTGCTAAAATGCCATATATATCATATAGTATATATAGATATATGTTAAAACTACGTAGAAATACATCTTCAACTCCTTAGCCATATCCCAACTCTAAACCTTACTCAAATTACTTATTTTATGTTACCTATCATATAAACCTTGTTTCCCTTAGATTTCTCCAGTTAACACATCAATTCCTATAGATCCTACCATCAAACGTGCTTATCGGTCTCCCTTCTTCATCTTAGATGCTGCTGCTCTAATAAAAATCTTACCTTTCCCGACAACATCACAAAGCTTCCATAGCCATCCCCTTGCCTTCAGGCTGACTTGGTTCTAATCCACTTTGCGTTCTACTAGCTAGATAGTTGGAAGATTCTCCAGTCCCTGTCTCTGCCCTTTAACATAGTTAAAATTTAACCCAGGTCCTCCTCTTGTTTGCAGCCTATTTCCCTTCTTACTTTCCCTGCTTGTCACCTAAGACCCTAGATCTGTATGAATCCATCGGCTGTTCTCAGCATGCGTTTATTGCCCAGCAGTATGCGCCTCTTCCTGCTCTTCAGGTCCCTCTCCTCCGCTAACTAGAGCCGGTGTCCAGCCCCTAGATGCCGGAGTCTCTCCTGCAGGCCTGGATGCTTCTCAGTGTGCTCTGCACTGATCTTGCGTGTCCTGGGTTAAAGTATGTGCCATGCTGTGCTGAAGTTATTAGTTTGCTTCTTTAAGAAGGCGCAGTTTCTCCTTAAGCTTATGTTCTTGGTGCCTATCTCAGTACTTGGTACCTATAATTTTATTTGATGATTATTTGTCACAGCTTGAAGTGAAGGCACATTGTCATGAACCTAAAGTAGGAAAGAATCTCACCCATGAAACCATTTATAATGTCCCTCTAGGACGTTAGATTTAGCTCCTTTACTTTCGGACATCGCTCAGCAATGAGAACTTCCATAACTGACTGTAGCACAACCTGACTTGTTTACTAGAGAAGGAACTGTGTCCTTCTGCGGCCTGTTAGGAACCTGGCCACACAACACGAAGTGAGCAGTTTTCGCTGGGCCGTTTCGACTGCATGTATAGCCACTCCCCATCGGTGCTTTACCACCTGCGCCAGGCCTCCAGCCAGGGCACCACTGTCCTCAGAGCTTCACAGGGGAGCTGTGGAACTCCTGCGTGAACTGTGCAGGGCAGGCATCCAGACTGCTGAGCCCGAATGCGATTCTGACCCTGAACCCCCTCCAGACCCACTCTACCCTTCTCCCCTAAGAAGCTGTCTTCCTTGAAACTGGCCGCACCTGCCAAGAGAGCTGGGAATCTCTGCACTGGAGTACTGTGGATGGACAGAGCACCTTTCATATATTTTAATCGATTGAAGGGAAAAATCATATGCTAAAGTCACTTTTGTATTTCCCAGTATCTAGCAAATGTCAATATATTAAACTCATGCTGAATATGTCGGCTAAAATGACATAACTGCTGATGAAATGATAGGCTTCAGGAAGCTAGGGACTATATCCTCCATGGATTGTGCCACATACATGTGAGGTCCTCAATAAATAGTTAAATGAATGAAGTTTTATCAAACATAAATGAGACAAATAGGGTATATTTTGTTATAGAATTCTCTGAAATATGTTGTAACTTCTAAAGCAAGTGATAAATTGTCCTTACATTCAGAATGATCATGTGCAGCTGTCTTCAGTGTTGACACTACCTGGCCTCTTTCAAAAGCAGTTCTGCCCTTAGACGTTTGCTTTGACTTCTCAACCATTACATCGTAATAAAGCCTGACGCGCTGTCACTGGCATTAGTCTGAACCCATTTCTCTCAGATAAACGCACAATAATCCCAGTCCTTATGTCTTTAAAACAAACAACAGAGCTTTCTGTACCAGACTAAACTTCTGCTTTATTGCAGTACAGTTCTTTAAGATATTTTATAGACCTGGAGCTAAGTTAGGGACAGGGAAAATAAAACAAAAGAGCATTCACTTTTCAAAGGAGTTCTAGTCGAATTGTGCTTTGGTCATTGACTTGCTAAATTAGAAGATTCAAATCTAAATAATTTCTTTCAAAAGTGATCTGCTGCTTCAGCTCTGCTCGGAAGATTGTTCTATTGCCGCTCCTCAGTGATGATTAAACAATGAATTATTTCTACACAGTTTGGTCTCATAATTATTAATACTAAATGATAGTCCAGTTCACTTTGCTTAGGGCTCCTAAATTGTTTCTCTTCACGTGGCAGTCAGGCGCGGTCAGACCTGCTGGGAGCCACTAATTTTGTCATGTGGAGGAAGAACCGCCAGGGGAGTGAAAGGCCTAGGAGAATCTCTGCGCTGGAGGCTCACATTCCAGCCAGCAAGAGGAATTAGGCTTTTCTATTGCCCTGGACTGTTCTCTCCAGGGCTGCTCACCCTCATCTGCCACCAGAATCAGTTCAGTTTCTACCTTAATCCTTTGTTGGAGGTTTCGTCTTTTCCAGAGCCTGGAAGATCTACTGCAGAACTATGGTTGGCAAGGAAAATACAGACTTTCATTCTGATTGTACCTTATCCACTCGCCTTTTTAAATTTCTCCTACATACTGCCCCTCGCTTCACCTTCCATATACAAATCCAGGAGCTAAGTGTTTTCATTTTGTGGGAAGTGCATAAGTAAATGTATTAACCCCTTTCCTTAAGGAATAAGAATAATAGAAAGGTATGTAATGTACAAAGTAAATATTCCTCTTTCTTATTTCCCTGCAAGTCAATTTCTTTCCCAAGAAATAACCATTATTAACACTTGTTTTGTATCCTTTCATACTGTGCTGTCTTATACTTCATACATTATTGTGGTTTTGCACACACATCCGTGTGTGTGTGTGTGTGTGTGTGTGTGGTACTAGCATAGGGATTGAGCCCAAAGCCTGCACACTGAGCTACATGCCCAGCCCTTTTCTTTTTTCCCTTTTACTTTGAGACAAGAACTTGCTCAATCCCTAAATTGCTCAGGCTGGGCTTGCACTTGCAATTCTCCTGCCTCAGCTTCCAAGACTGCTGGGATTATAGGCTTGCGCCATCACACCTGGCTATAATATGTTTTACACATTATCTTGTGTACGAATACAAATACAGTGTGGTTTTTTTTTGGCTGTACATAAATGGTATCACATAAAATCTGTTTTTCTGCAATTGTTTTTCCATAAACAACATCTCTTAGAGAACATTCTATATGGGTATAACACAGATGTGATTTTTCAAAATTACATAGTATTTTATGGTATAGATTGCTGTGATTCAGTTACTTGTTCACTATTGATTAGAAAAGATATTGTATTGAATTTTTACTTTTATTAGCCATGAATTACACACATACATGGACACACACATGGACACACACATATATCTTTAAGACATTATATTAATTTCTGGATGTAATGTTATTGGATCAATAGGGATGTAGTTTTAAAGAGACTTTTCATAAATATTTCAGTGCAAAAGTATTGTACTGACTGGCTTGCCTCAGAAGTCTATAAAGTTCTTGCTTCGCTTGTCCTTGGCAACCACCATTGTGCTCTTTTTTTTGTAAAGTTTATGAGCAAATATTAGGGTTTCTTTTTCAAATACTTATTGGCATTTTATACATCTTGAGTTTTTCTGTATTAAATGGTCATGGCTTTTAGATTATTTTCCAACAGGTTTAACATTTTTCATTATTTATACTAGCTAAAAATTTTTGATTAGTTCTTGCTTATTATATGTGTTGTAAAAAACCCCAATATTTTACCTCTTCTACATTTTTAAACCTTATATTATTCTTCTCATCCAAAAGCTTTAAATCTGAGTGAGACTGAGTCTTAGAAATTATTTTCTTCATGGCTTTAGGTTGTGTATCTACCTTAGTAACCTCTTTCACACCTCCTGTTTATAGAAACACCTTCCTCTTATTTCTGCTAACACTTGTGTTTTGATTCTTTGCTTTTGACACTGTAGTTTATTTTTGTGAAAAAGTTTTTTTTAAAAACCATAAATGGATATCCAGGACTATCTTTTGATTAATCTGCCTTTCCTGCTGGGAGGAGTGTGGCTGTCATCATGAGTCACTGCATGTACGGGTTTCTTTTTACGCGTTTTACTCTTTCCGTTGATCTAATTCTTTCCTACACTAATGTACCACTGCTTACTCATCACAGCTTATTGTACAGTGTGATATCGAGTAGGGCAGCTCCCGTTTAGTCTTGCTCTTTTCGAGTTTCAACTACCCTTTAACATTTTATACTCCCATGTGAATTTTAGAATCGATACTCCATGAAAAATCCTGTTGCTATTCAAATTGGAATGTGATTATGGGCAAGTCTGACATCTTTCAAATATTGAGAAAGCACATCTGGTCTTTCTTAATGTATTCGTTCTTTTACTATCATTCTAGGAAAAGTACACATCAACTTCTTTCCTACTCCTTGTGCAGGTTTTTGTCCATATATCAAGAGTCGTTCTGATTATATTCTTCATTTTTATGAGGGTTTTTTTTAAGAGAATGTGTCCACATTTTCTATAAGCCATACTTTTAATTTTAATAAAGTTTTATTAAGCTTTTAATTTTCATAAATATTTTTCTAAAAGTCTTTTAACTTCTTGATGATTTTGACTATTGTCTTGATTTTGAGTATTGTTGCTTATTCATCTGTGAGTTCTGACTTCAAAATTTTTGACTTCATCTTTAGTTATATTTTGTACACTAATTCCATCTCTGGAGTCTTTGGTGATCTAAATCTGTTACTTGCACTGGAAATTCTCCTTCACAATGATCTGTTTCCTTTGTGTTTGGCTATCTTTTTATTATTATCTTATTTTTTACAGGTATTGACCTCTAGGCACTTTGAAGAACTCGTTTAGATGCTTTCCTCTAGAGAAATGTGTGTCTCTGATATGTGCTTGCCTCTCCACCGCAGGAGTGGGGTGTGCCGCTGCTCTAGGCTGCTGATCCTGCTCAGCGGTCCGGGTCCCCAGCCTTGCTTCAAGGCCAGGGCCTTGCCAAACCAGCTGCAGTTCAGGCTCCTGACTGAGTCTGTTCGTTTGTGCCTACCGCCCCCTGTCCCAACTTTAAATTTCTTTTTCTCTTTTCCTTCTTTTGGACTCATGGAGATTTCCCCCACGCCCCGAAGTCCTGAAAGGTAGATGTTTAATTCAGAGCTTTGCTTTGAAGACGGAAAGCCCCTTGCATAAACCTAGTTTTCAGTGATAATTGAATCAGAGTTCCTAGTTCTGGCTTTTTCACTTATTTCTTTAAAGATCTGTTGTTAGTATAAATATGGAGTGTTAACAAGAAATAAAATAGTTAATATTTGAGTTTAAATGAACTTTGAAATTTAAAAGAGGGACTGTGACTTTTAAAGGTAAAATAGAAGAGTATTTTCTGAGTCTAAGGAAAACTGTATGAGTTTCAGTGTTACGTGAATAACAACATGGCAGGGAATCAATTCAACTGAAATTTTGAAATGAACATTTTTCCTGAAAGGAACAAAGAGCCTGAAATAAAATGTTGGTGTTAGCTAAATTTATTGACAGATCTGAATGGATGAAATCAGTGTTGCTGAGGAAGAAGGCACAGTGTTAGGAAACATGTGGTTTTATCAAAGTCAGTGATAGAAAACACGAATCTGCGTATAATGACGTCCAAGTCTCAGTGCTGGGTCTTCTCTCATTTCTATTGAAAAGCACTGGGAAAATAGAGAAGACAATAGTTATGGTAACATTTAAAGGTGAGTAATAGAGGAAAATATTTTAATTTCAAACTAATATTTTAAATTTAATTTCATTCTTGGAGAAAAATAGTACAATATTTTTTCAAGTAAGAACTGTTAGATGACTTTAATATAAAAACGTTCACTGAGGTATTTAGTAGAAAAACCCTGCTAACGTAGTATACAGTATGGCAAACACAATGATTTTTAAGCATTTACTGATTCTGACTGTGGATTGGCAAAAGGCTTACATACTGAATAAGCAGACTTGCAATAGACAGGTGTGACAGGCAACGCCCTTAGCTCCTGTTAGCTGCAAGGGGGCCGCCCGTTTCAGTGCTTGCTCCGGGACGGTGGGGCTGTGTGCTGATCCAGCCCCGCTGGCAGCTCACGTGCGCACCCCGGCCTCCTTCTCTTCCCATTGTCACTTTATATTCACTGTTTACGAGAACGGGAAAAGTTAGTGATAAAGGTCTCGCGAGACCAAGCAAATCCTTTCTCAGCAGGGTCATTTGAATCTTTAGTCTACTTTTTCCATACCTTTATGTCATCACTAGGAAATTATTAATCTTTTTGCTTGTTTTAAATTAAGCTTGTCGTGTTGCCAGTATGTGAATAATGCCGATTCTATTTTTGGAAGTGCACTGTAAACAGATTCTGTATCCATTCACGCCTATCCACGGACCGACCGACTGATCTATCTATCTGTCTGTCTATCTATTTATCTATCTATCCATCTAAGTACCTGTTAATAAGTGCCATATTTATAGTACAAAAGAAAAATATTTATGTATTACCGTTGTATTATATCTGTTTGAATAAAAGTGGTTCTGTCTATCTCTGGCAGGGAGCAAAGAATTTTTTAGAAAAACTGGACTGCAAAGTCATGCCCTAAAACTTTAAATCCAGTCCTTACACTCCAACCTCCTGAACTTTTGATTGTTATCACTTTAGAATATTTAATGGATGAGCAATTTTAGTGTATTCTAGCTAGAACTGACAGGATTTCAGAGCTGGCAGAGCTGAGGAAATGGACAGGTGAAATCGCCAAGACCTCGGTGAAACCTCTGATCAGGATCAAACCAGGTACCATGTGTCTGTAGTCCAAACGTACCGGTTCCTAGTTCTTGAGTGTACGCACAGACAGCATTGCGTACAACCCTATATTATTAAAAGGTTAAAAATTTAAAGTTGGACATTGTACAGAAAATATGTGATCATCCCCATATGCAAATCTAAATTTTGCCCTGAAGTTTAGGTAGTGACTTCTGCTACTATAAAAGCGGAGCTAAAATAGAGAGCCCCCAATTATGCCTTTTGCATGACTTCACTGGTAAATCTGAGTTGGGCCAGAATCCTAGATTCTCAGATATCAGGATGTAGGTAAACACAGCACATGCTAAGGAACATTTGGGAATTTAAAAAGAACTGATCATTCAATTGTAATTTTTAAGCTTAAAATTTGTCAATCTACTTATTTTTTTCCAATGTGAGTTGAGAAAACATCTCCAGAACATTTGAAATGAAAATTGATGTTCAATACATACACTTCTTTCTAAACTGTGACTTAATTCTTTTTAGAGTTCAACTTGAATATAATTGACGGGGAGAACCCAGGATTCCCAGATGTTTGGGTGACTTTTTCTCAAAGGGCTTGCCTAGTAAAACTGAATACACATGAGCCCTTTTTATGATTAAAAGCATATGGACTGGTTATAAAAGAAGAGTATGGTTATCTGGTTTAAACCCCAGCCACATGATATTCCTAATTAAACAGAAAAATTTATATGTAGAAAAGGAAAGACCTTAGAATTTTAAAAAATTGATGTCTGGGGCTCGTCCCCATAGGTTCTGATTTAAATGGTGTAGAAAAAGGGCCCAATATTAGATGGTTTCTAGAGCACTGTAGGCATTCCTATGTCAGATGTAAGAGCCACTGCACGAGTATATGGCAGTAGAGTGGAAATGGAAAGTGTATGGAAGGGTACTAATTTCTGGCAGCAAGCTAGAGCATGACTTTGTCCGCTGATGGAAGCACCTCAGCACATCAGTTTCTCAGCAGAGGAAAAGCTAGAGGAGCAGACTGAGATTATTGAATGAGATAGCATAAGGGTTCCCAGAAGAACAGCAATAAAAACTAATTTTAAGAAAATTAATGAATATATACAGTCCTATAAAATTTTTCCAGATTTAATTACTAATTACAAGAAGTAACCTATTGTAGATTACAGAGGTCATAGGCTGTATAGTTTTAATTTGTTCATAAATGCCAATAAAATAGTAAAGCCAATTTAAATTACTTGAACAACAAAATGGAAATTGAGTCTAGGAAACTTATGGTCCATTAAGATACTTGAATTATTTTAATCTACATTCAGCGATACCCCAGATGTTTATTCTGGCATGAAATTGTTTCTAATTCTTAGAAGGGGAGTCCATATTACACAAGACTAAATTTTGAATAATAATAAAATGAACATTGTTAGTAACATTGAGTATTTAAGAATTATCCACATGTGTCTAATCTTATGCCTGTAATATTTAACATAATCATTTATCAATTCTGTTTGTACCTACAAAGGTTAAAATATTTTGCGAGTCTTAGTTTTCTAGGGATTTATATATATATGAGAATGAACATTTTTAGGAGAGATGCCAGACGTTTAAAATTTTTAAAAAATTAGCAATGCAAAACAACCACAACTAATTCTTTAATAAAAAAAGTTCTTTTTAAGACCAAGTGTGGCTGTAAGTTCCTATAACTCCAGCACTCTAGAAAGCTGCAGCAAGTCTGTTGCAAGGTCAAGCTTAACTTGGGCAATTTAGCACCTCAGAGAGACCTTGTTTCAAAATCAAAGAAAATGAAAAGGGCTGGGGATGTGTTTAGTGTGTTCTCCAGAGCAGGCACTCAGGCACAAATTCTTAACAGGGAAACTCATTTTTCTTTAATATCTATTCCTGTGGTTAAAGGGGTTGGAAAAGCCCTCTTTCTGGGAGGAACTGACTAGGTCATTTCAAATGTGTTGTAAGGACTATTGGAGAGAGAGATTACTGTACACATCAAGCATAATTGCTTCGTAAGATGATTGAAAAAGCCTCGTAAAAGTTTTTACAGTGTGTTACACGGGATCTGGGTGAGTAACTGTAGGACAAAGAAAGACTTTTTTGTTATAATGAAACATTACTGTACCTAACCTATCTAGTCTTTACATTGATGAATTGGATAAAAACTTAGTTATTTGATGGGACATAATTTTAAAAAATTAGAAAAATATTCAACATCCACTCTGTCCCTTGAAATACGTAGAAAAACCAAGGAGGAATTGTCAACATGGTTGAATTACAATTCCAAATGATATTTCCACTTTGAGACTAGGTAGAAACCAGAAAAATTCCTAATTGTAGGTCAAAGAATCAAATTTTCAGAGGCAGGTGGTAGACATTGGCTAGATTAATTCTTCACGGAGATAAGATCTACAGTTTCGCTCAATCAAAATGTCAAGGCAGGTAAAAAAGCACAATGGAATGGTTTAATCAACGAAGCAAGAGTGTGCTGCTTTAAAGTCGTAGCCCTTGTAATTGTTAGAGCTCACTTGAACTATTGGGTCAGTCCTGAATGCCTTGCTTAAAATAGGTCATTTAGTGCCTTAAACCATTCAAAGATAGCATCTTAACTTAGTGGGTGCAATAATTAGTGTATATTATTTTAAAATGCAATAACCACTAGGACCAAAAAAGTTAAATATTTAGATTGGGGGGAAAATGAAAAGTGAAAAGGAGAAGAATATAAGTAATTCCTTTTCTTTCAGAGGACAGTCATTTTATATGTAGTGTGATTAAAATCTGTGATGAATATTTAAATTAAAAGAACTTATTACATTGACATGACACATTACCATTAATATCCCTCAAAATACTCCCTGTCACTTTGAACTGACTTGTCCCATTGTTCTTGCCACTTTCTGAAGCGGTTTGGAAGTCCCTTTTTGTGAGTGTCTTTATGAAGTGTGATCAGAAATAGGGTGGAAGTTGCCCCTCTGTATGCTACCCAAAGGAAAGGTATGCGGCTAAAGCATTACCATGTGTCCTCACGCACCTTAGTCTCCGAGCTGACAACATGCAGCTTCTGCTTTTCTCCACAGTTAAATGAAAGGTAAAGTTTTGAATGAATTCAGAACAAGGAGGCAGCCAGGATATCACAATTGAAGACACTTGCAAAGGAGACTTCCAGACTTCCTTCAGGAAATGACAAGAACTATGGGATGTGTTTTAAGTACAGTGAGGTATTTTTGTGGGGGTTAATGGCAATGTATCTTTTATTATGAGAAATTTTTAAAAATTTGAACTTTCATAGTAGTTGTTGATCATGCTTTGTATATGATTAATATATACAGTACACACATAATGGCATCATTTAGTGTTCTGGAGTAAACCATAACTTAGGAAGAGTTGAAGAAGGCTGTCTTCAAGTAGTATTTAGGGGAGAGAGACATGGGTTAGGGTAAGAGCCCTGTGCTACTTGATTTTATAAAATGGACACTTCTTACTGCATTATTTAAAAGGAAATGAGGTCTGGGTAAATATTCTACCCTGGAGATAAAATAGAAACAAAGGCAAAATGAGAAAGTCAAGAGGCTACGTACGGAGAAGGGGATTTGAAAACTGCTCTTAAGATGCTCAAAGGAACTGAGATCATTTACTGTAGTAAAGGTGCTAAAGAGAAGAATTACATGGGTAGGGAAAAGGAGGTAGAATAGAATCAAAGGTAGAAATGAGTATCTCTGGTTTACCACATTTAATAATTGCTATTACTAGAAATTACTACCCTCTAAATTCCCAGGACCTGCTCATATGTGTGTGTATGTACCCAAAAAAGATATTAATTTGGGCATTGTATGCATTGGAAGTAGGGGATAGAACAATCTTTTTAACAGATTTGTACCAGGCAAGTATTTGATTTGAAGTAGGTTAAGAATTATGAGATTGCTGGCCTAATGGGGTAATAAATCTTCATTTCATGATAGACTATCTTTTATAAATGATTTAGAAATAATTGTCACATTGAATGGGATGGACTAGTTTATTGGAAATAGTATTTTTTGCTGCTAGGTTGTAATGTTTCTATAATAAAAAGTGATAAAATAAATTTAACAATACAGAGCATTATTTAACATTTATTATGTCATGCTAGATGGCTCTTAGTTAATTCTCATAGCACTGGATAAGGTAGGGATTGCACTAAAAACAGAGAGAAAAGGAAACTTGCTGGTGGTCACCTTACTAGTAAGGGACAGCATCCAGAAGAGAACCAAAAGGGCTGCCCCTGGAGTCTGCTCCCTAACACCTTTTGGAGAGGTTTCTCATGCTCTTCGCTTTGACTTTTTCCTCCATGTTGCCTGCATTTTCTGTTCTCCCTGGACGGCCAAGGGCTTGTATGGCAAAGCTGCTCTCCTACTATGTTCTCTGGACCCTTAGTGTGACTCACTCTCCTTGGAATGAAGGGGGCTATAAGTAATGAAAAATATGAAAAGCCATTATTTAATGTCTGCTGGATTTAGAGTAACCTGACTCCTAAGCAAGGGTTTGGTGTTTGTTTTCTATTATCCATTGATAAATACATGTCATGTATGTAATTTTATTATCTTTAAGTAAGAATCTCATATCTGTGGTTCACTTGAACTTTATTTTCCTTAATTTCTTTTAATTTACTGAATTTCCTTCCATTTCTTTTATTTTACTAAAAATTAAAGAGAGACAGAGACAGAGACAGACACAGAGATAGAGAATAAGAATGAATTAATTTTCCATTCGTACTATGACAAATGACAACAAATGCAATGGGTTGGAATAACACTGATTTATAGTATTTTTTGCCGTCTAGGCTAGAATTCCGACACAGCTCTCGCTGCACTAAAGTCAGGGCTCTGGCGGGAGGAATGCTCCTTTGCGGAGGCTCCGGGATAAACCACTTCTGCAGGTTTTCCATTTCTCTTGGGTCACAGCCCCAATTGCCACTTTCTCAGCCAGAAGCCTGGGAAGAATCCTCACACTGCAGCACTCTGATCTTTTCTTTTTCTGCGTTTCTCTTCCACATTTAGAGGCCCTTCTGCTTATACTGGTCACACATACATAACCTAGCACCTCAAATTCTCGGTATAATAATCCTTGCATAAAGTATTTTTGCTTGGAAAGATGCCGTATCTAGTCAGGGGTGGTGATGCGCATCTATAGTCCCAGCATTCTGGGAGCCTGAGGAAGGAGGACCGTGAGTTCAAGCCCAGCCTGGGCAACTTAGTGACTTGGTGGGACCCCTTCCTAAAATGAGAAAAGCAAAGTAAGAGGGGGGACGGGGATGTAGCCCAGTGTGAAGGGCCTGGGTTAAATCCCCAGCAGTGGGGAAAAGATCATAGTCACAGAATCTGAGAGCATCTGATTCTAGCTATAAGCACATTCTAAAGGCGAAGCCCTATTCTGAGGACTTGGATAAAACACAAAGCCTTCCCTGGAGGAGCTTAAAATTTAGGCAGTATTTAAGTAGATCCTGAAACATACTATAACGTGTTCTAGGACAGAAGTAGGAACCAATTTTAACACTGGTAAAAACAACTGTGTGCCTGGGGACGAGAGTGAGCTAGAAAAAAGTTGTGAAAAATTAGAATTTTCCTTGACATATTTTTGCACTTTTATCACTTTTCATCTAGATTTTGAGACTCTGGGATATTCATCACCAACTGTCCATCCAGAGGATAGCTTGCTCTTTCCCCAAAAGTCAGGACTTCACATGTCTCTTCCACTTCGACGAAACCCACGGACGGCTTTTCATTGCATTCAATAACCAACTGGCCTTGCTGGCAATGAAAACTGAAACCAGCAAGAGGGTGAGAAGTCACGGAAAACCAGTCACTTGTGTTCTTTACAATCCGCTCCTGAAGCAGGTAAGGATGCTTTCTGTCCTGTCACCCACCTACAACAGCCCCAGGTCCAGAGCCTTGTTTCTTTATTTCAGTCCAATACAAAGTGGAAAACAAATCTAGAAAAACAAACATGGGGAGAAAATGACCGAAGAGCCACGTGCTTTTCTGCAAGGTTGTTTTCCAGGCAGACTGGAAGAGGAACTTCATTTTCAGCCTGTTCCTACAGCAGCACTGATAGAGTTATGAGGAATGACAACATTCCAGCTAAAACAAACACAGACCATAATGTATAACTGAACTTTTCTTTGTTACACGTTAGTCTGGGTCTTGAGCCAAATGCAAGTGAACCTGGTATAAAATTCCCTTTTATGAGCATCATTCTCCTGTATGCCTGTGGAAAGTTCTGAAATATGCATGAAAGGTAATTAGCAGAGATGCATTTTGCCAGCATATTTTACACGAGTGGTTCACAGTGGCAGCCTGGAATGTATTCATAATAAAATGATTCAGTTAAATGTGATGCCACTTGGTATGCAAGGCGAGCGCTGTTCGTCTCCTCACCTCTTTAATGACGCTCCACAGCCCCCGCTTATAGGAGTGCTACCTGCATCTCAATGAAGAAGCTCTGCTCCCCGGGAGAACAGATGTCGCCCAGACCACAGCCGTTCTTAGAGGGCGGGAGGTCCAGGGCGGAGAGCGGGTGGAGCTGGGGGTGGGGAAGCCTGGGGGTCTGATGCAGGAGTGACACCATCCCAGGTTAGTTTACTGTTGTGATCACCTCAGGCCTGATGGTGACAGCACAGCAGGAGTTGAGCAGAAGCAAGTCTCCAGCTTGCGGCCAATTAAACAATAACTCCAGCCCCTTCTTTTCTTTCCCATCTGTAGAAGCTTCTGCATTCTCACAGCAATGGGTAGTTCAGATTTTGTGCAAGAGGTGGAAAGCCCTTTGTTGGTAATGAGTATGTGTCACGTTGCTACTTCAAACACTCTGTGTTCTGGTTATTCTAGGAGATAAAATCCTTTACAAATATCCCCCACAAATCTTTCTGAGCTTTACAAGGCAACCAGTTAATTCGGCTCCCTGGTGGTCACTGGGAGATGTTTTTGTTTCCAAAAGAACGTTCAGCTAATTGACATCTGCAAAGTTAAAAAGCTGGGTTTGTATTTAGAAGTTTAGATCCTATGTAGCCTGGTCATAAATAAACAGTAGCCCATGAGGAATTCAGGAAATGGGACATGAAGAAGGTCTGGAATCTGCCACTTGGACATGAAGATAAAACCAAGGGAATGTAAATATGTAGCAAAAGTTGCAGGCCAGAAGGAATATGTACATATGGGCAATGAAACAGGAAATATGATTATCCAATCCAGTGAACGTCTACCTCTTGCTGTTAGTTGCAAAATGAACTGAAAGTACTGTATATAAACCACATAGAGTTGTGTATCACCAGCAACAATGCTTGTATTGGTTTATAATATGTAGAAAAACACTTCCATGTTAACAGATTTTCCTGCAGAAAGGCACAAAGAGAATATCATTTTCAGTCCTATCAGCCATTGATAAGTCACCTTAGAGTCTTGAGACAAAGTAGATGAAACAGTTTTGAACAAATATCAGCAAAAGGAGGGAAGGAGATACATTACTAACTCGTGAAGAAGCCATGGACTATGTCAAATGAAGCAGAGCTAGAAGAGCTCTTCAAGGAAAATGACCAAGTTGGTTTGGGGTTGAGCTGGGTGACATTTCACTGAGCCATGAGAATTAGAGAGCAAATCTCAGAGAAGCAAATGGTGCCCGACAGACCCTGCATGGGCTCCCGGGCAAAGAAGCTTAAGCATCACAGTGCTTTGGGGAGGCGGGCTTAGTGTGGGAGCGCTGAGCACAGAGGTTGTAGGAGCTGAGGCATAGAGGGTGCTCAGGCAGAGTGTGAAGGGTATGCCCAGAACATACCCCGGTCTGATTTAGGAAATAAAGCACAGAGTGGAGGATTAACCTTTTCTCACAGTGTGAGAGGTCTTAGGTCTTCCTGAGCAAGCCGAGAGATCAAACCATTCTCATGATTTTGTCAGTGCTTTTATTTTCTGTCAAGTGTGTGGTGGAAACTTGACAAGGTACAGGGCGTGCGACGGTCTCACTGTTCTAGTGGCTGACGGAATGTGTGCTCTTGTATCCTTATGTCCTAACCGTTATTCAGTTTCAACCTACCATGTGATGAATATGTACATACACGCATATCTTATTCTCTAGTCTATGTGTTTATGTATTTGAACTCCACATAAATGCCTCAATAGTGTTTAAGACTATAGACCAACCCCAAGACCAAGACTTTTGAAATCTGCAGAATTGAAGGGATGGGTATTGAAATACTGCACCGATGACTTAACCTGTCTGAGCTTTGTGGACTGGCTGTTATCCATGCCCCGGGGAGAGTGCAGGGTAGCACTGGGGACACGCTGTGCTTTGTCAGCACCGCCATGCTGGACCCGCCTCTTGCCACTTGAAGCGGTCATCCTCCTGCGCCCCTGATGGCCTGCCCTAGAAAGGATCTCCCAGCTCTTCCACGCACTGAGGGAGATGGCTCCTTTAGGCACCTCGTTTTCCTATTAACCTTTTGGGGCGCCTTAGTCTTTATTTTCACCATGTGTCAGGTGGTAACAAGTGTTAGAAAGGATTCAAGTGTTGGGGCTGGGCTGTGGTGTGGTGCTCGCCCTGTTCCTCCTGGTGCCCCTGCCTCCTCTTCTCAGCCGCTGTCGCTTCTCCTCGCGATGGGGTTGCGGCCTGGTCTGGCTGGGCCTGTACGTCTCCAGGAACATCTGGCCGCTCTCACTTCTCTCTGAACACGGGCCGTGTCTCCAGTCTAGATGTTTCTCAGCTGAGCATGAAGCCACTCTCCTCTTTGTCTCTCCTCCTGTGTTTGTGTAGCAAAGGAAAGCGCTCACCTTCCATTTCTGCCTTTTCCCACAACCCCAAGCACTCTTCTGGCCACAAAATATATGCGCAGTGCCTGGGTTCGGGCGGGTATCGCCATTTGTCTTTCTGCTGCCGGCCCGCGCCTTGCAGTCCGCTCGCGTTTGCTTTTGGGCTCTGAGCTATGATGTCACTCCTGAAAGCTTTCCATTAGCTGGGGTGAATGAAATCTTTCCCTTCTGTTGTCATTTAAACACGCTGCCCACACTTTATTATTGTATTTGGACTGCAGCGGGAAATCTAACGTAATTCCCCCGTGAAAGCAGCCTGACACTGTGCAGCTCTGCCTCGTCGTCTGGCCTTGCGCTCCCCTCTCCTCTTAAACTAAGCAGGTGTTACTGAGCCACACAAAACCGTTTAAAAGGAAGCTCACGCTTATTTCACCTGGCACCGTCCCCCGCCGCAGCTAGCAGTTGGACAGGTTGGAACTGGGTGGGGAAGTCCCTGGGATGTGCTTTCTTTGAAAGAACTGAAGTAACTCAATATCCTGGAGACAATTCTTTTTTTTTTTTTTGGTTTTTCTCCGGTACTGGGAACTGAACTCACGACTTTGCGCTTGCCAGGCAGGCGCTTTTGCCGCTGAGCTAAATCCCCAGCCCCGCTGGAGGCAATTCTAATGAACTATCGTTGCAGTGATTTCTCAAATAAAGCTTCACTTAAAAACCCATGAATGTTAGGAAACTTTAAAGTGTGCATTTCAAGATATCCTACAGTAGATAAAATTTCTATAGCAAGACAGTGAGCCTCATTCTAATGATATAGGTTTATGTGATTTTTGTAAAATAAATAACGATTCAATTTGTCCTGCATGTTGGATGTGTTTATAGTTGTGAATATTCAGGTGCTATCAATTTTGACAAAAATTATATTTACTATTTTTTTAGAATGGTATTTGTTTTATTTATTTATTTATTTTTTGGTTTTTCTCCGGTACCGGGAACCGAACTCAGGACCTTGCGCTTGCCAGGCAGGCGCTTTGCTGCTGAGCTAAATCCCCAGCCCCGGTATTTGTTTTAAAAATATTACAGGTAGACATTTCATGTTTAATGAAAGGGACTAAAACAATGCAGTGATGCTCAAATAGGACCCAAGTAAGGTCACCTATCTTTGAGTTCTAAAATATCTCTGTGCATAAGCTATTTCACGTACATATGATTCTGTAACCTACTTTCTAGTTCAGTAATATATAGGAGTATATTTTCTTCACCGACACCTGCTTCCTCATTTCAGAAAGGCATTATAGTATCTCATAGCATGATTTACAAATCCATTTCCTTTCGTACATATTTTGCTCTTATGAAATTTTTGTATGTAAATATATTCACACACATGATACCTCTTTAGGGTAAATTCTTAGGAATGAATTTCTTGGCTGAAGGAGATGCATGTTAGATAATCTGACACACAGTAACCCCAGAATTTTACCATTTCACCTCTCTGCTAGGAGCACACATATTACTCACATGCACGGTTGCCTGAAGAGGCTCAGCTGGCATGGCGGGCTGGCTTCTTCCCACGGAACCCCTAGATCCGTGGCAGGGTCTCATCATCCAGCATGAGGACTTGGCTTTGCAACTGCAAGACAGGACCCTCTCCATTTTTGAAAGAGAGGAGCTGTTCCTTGAGTGTTAATCATCAGAATCCTGACGTCAAATCATTTATTGAAAGGGGGGCTACAGACCATGCCTTCTTTGCTGCACGCCATTTTGGGGGGACTGAGGTATTTGAGAGTACAAACAATTCAATTGGAAATTCTCTTGGTAATTGTAAAATCTGAGGAAAGGGATGAAGTTTGCCTTGAGGGAAATTTATCTCCCTCTTACAAGAGAATATAACATTTTAGTGCTTGTTTTTAGGGCAAAATCAATGAAATTCTCTTTTGAACAGAGCTGGATGACCAGTAAGGAAAATTTTCCACTTGCTTCATGCTGGGCTGCAAGTGACACCCCTCATTAATCCAGCCTTGCACCATGGGCCAGCTTGGAGCTGTAACTGACTGCACATCCATCCCAAAGCTATGTGCTCATGACACTTGGTGGAGTTTAAGAAGTTCCCTAGTTTTATGATTTACACACACACACACACACGTGCACACACACACATGTGCACATGTGCACACACACACATTGTTTGTTTATTTAACATGCTTAGCAGAAATAACACGTACATGTCACAAAGCTCAAAGCACGGGAAGCAGAGTGGTGGAAATGTCTGCAGCCCTCTGCACGCACCTGCCCAACTGCTTTCCCTAAAGGCAGCCAGCCTTCTGGGCTCTGTGGGCATGTTTTAAGCTATTTTGTTCTTGTCTTGGTGAATAGTAATGTTTGTACTCTTTATACATATTATTTGACTAGATATATATTTATTGACTCTTAACATTTCATAGTTGTCTTCGTTTCTTTTCTCTCCTTGCTGAGATGAAATACCTGACCCCCAGAATTCAGGAAGGAAAGGTTCATTTAGCTCAGAGCTTGTGGAGGTTTCAGTCTGTATTTGGCTGGCACCAAGGCAGGGTGGCACATGGCAGCAAAAACAAGAGCAAAAGGGAGGAGCGGCAGTGAGAGCAAGCCTGTTTCCTTCCCTCACACTGTATGCAAACTACCCACCCCGAGGCGGGTGCAGCACTCACACCCATAATCCCAGCACTGGACCATGGATCAATCACAAACTGCAGAGGCCCGCCCATGACTGCATGAGGCTGTGGGGGGACACCCAGACACAAACCATAGCAACAGCACCTTACTTTAAATGCTTTTTTACACAAATAAGTCTAGTGATTTTGGAGCAGTACAATCCCTGTGCCTGGAGCCCAGGAAAGCACAGCCAGGGACTCCTCCTCCTCACAGTGCCTAAACCATGGAGGCCTCCTCGCAGCTTCTTGGACATGCCAAAGACTCCACACCACAGGGCCTTTGCACTGCTGCTTCCTTTTCCTGGAACACCTCTTCACTCAGCTATCAAAATGATTCCTGAGCAAGGTCTTCACAAAGCCCCTGCTTGTCGACCAACACACAATGCTCTCTGCTTTCTTTTCTGCTATATTTCTTCTACAATTCTGTCCCCACAAACATTATTTTTGCATGTGCCTTTCCCCCTTCCTTTTATTTCTGTAGCTGGTTGCATTTCTCCCTGTGTCTTCCCACAAAAGGAAAGGAAGACTATTTCAGTGCAGTAGCCTCAGTGCTTGGATCTAGCGCCTCACACATTACAAGTGTCAATAAATTCAAGGAATGAATTTGAAAGAGCAAATTACAAATTCATCTAGGAAGAGGTAAAACCTGATAAGGAATGTTTATAAACAGAGGATGGCTGTCTCAAACTGTGTCACTCCTCTGTGCCGGATCTCCGCAATACTGTCATTCCTCTCACCTCCCTCCTTACTGGGAGATGGCCTCTAGAGATCTGATACAAATGAAAACAAAGGGAATAACCTGCTTTATATTATGGGGCTATAAATAACACTGGCTAAGGAAATAAAACTATCAACAGCAATTCAATCGAATATCTCCATCCCTTGCTAGCCAGTGGTATGCGGCATATGCTGCTGTAAGTTTGGATTCCTGTTTTTGCTAAGATAGGACTTGGGGTGCATATGAAAGACGTGTAACGCACCTGGTGTGGTGTGGAATTACAGGAGGACAATTAGGCGACAGGGATGTAACCTCACGTCTCATAAAATTGTCAGATTTGCTGTGACCGCTCAGGTGAGAGAACCAAAAGGACCCACATATATCGGGTTAATAATACCCCTTTGTTATTGCATGCTGATCAGGTCCACAATCTCCCGAATGAGTGTATGGCCGAGGCTAAATAAAAAGGCAAATGGAATGATTTCAGGGCTCCAAGAGGATCAGAGCCCTCTCACAGAATTCAAGATTCTCTTAGGGATAAGACCAAGACCTTCTCTGGGTGGCCAGTATTTATTTGGTTATCAGAAGGGCAGGGAGTACTCAAGAAGGGCAGAATCACTCAAGGACGTCTCCCAGTAAGGTGTTAAATTAATCCTTGCTGGAGACTATTACAAAGTGGCTCTGAGCTGGATTTCATATTAACCAGTTGGCTTTCTGTGTCTTCTTGTGAGTTGTCTGAAGCTTAGGCACCTTGTCTGAAGATGGACAGTGAACTTATAGCAAGTAAACCTCTGTGAGTCCCTGGTCAACCTGAGGCCTGTATTGGTCTGTAAATCTATGACTCCTCAAAGGACAAGATAAGGCCACAGCTGAGGACATTTGGCTCCAACCCCAATTAACTACAAGGAAACTGCAGCTGCAGGCTCCACACTCCTACAATAAATGCCAACCTAAAGATAAGGTAGTTCTCCTGACTGACACCATTTACTACTTGGGAAAATTCTCCCAAGGTCCTGCGAGATTCCTGCATTTTCTTGAGTATCCTCCTCCTTTGTTTGAAAACCAAATACATATGGGCTTCCCAGAGAAGTCTTTGGCTAAGCTCAGAGAATATTGAAGCTGTAAGAGAATTAGTCCCTCCTGTATCCCTGAAATCATTTCCACTGTCTCATTTATTTAAACCTTGACCGTCCACTCACTTGGGAGATTGCAGGCCTGATCAGCCTGCAGTAACTAAGGGTTATTTAACCTGATAAATCCTTAATAAGGGTTAAGTTAATCCACTCAGGGGTGAGATGCCTGAGGCTACAGTCTCTATCTAGTTGAGATGGATCCAGGTGTACTTGGCTGTGACTTTGTCTTACCCTTTGAGGCTTTCCGGCTTCGTTATCAATACAGACCTTAGTAGGGGTTAGTGACTCACACAGGTTCACTTACTATGAGTCCACAGCCCACCTCCAGACAAGGAGCCCAGGCCTTGGACAGATGCACAAGTGAACATGAAAAGCCAGTTGGTTAATTTAAGTCCTGCTCGGATCTGTTTCGTAGTGGTCTCCATCACATATTCCTAACCAGCTCTTAGTTCAGGTACATAAGCTGGAGCACGTTCCCATTAGAGGGTGGCCGGGCTCATGAGGCCCATCTGCAGTGGAGTGCAGTTGTTAGGATGATGCCTTTTCAGCTCTGTAGTTGGTCAGGTGGGCCAATCCTTACTAGCTGAAGTTTAGTCCAAGAAAAGACAGCCAGGAACGAACTGTACAGTGAAAAGGTTTGGTACCATCAAAATGCGGTGCATAAGTGTGTTGCTGGTTAAGTCCAGGGCTCTGTTATGAATAAAAACAGTTTGCTAAAATAAAGTCCCTACTATCTTTCAGTCAAACAATTTCCTTCTTCCGCCAAGTGACATTAAGAGCGCTCTTCCCTTACTAGTCTGTGAAGGGCTTTTCACTTGTGCGTTATTCCTGGACCCCAATACTGTCACAGTAGGAGTAGATTCTGGATGATACTGGCTGCATGTTTGTGACATGGTCAGTTTCAACACTCTGTTTTCCTCTAGAGAGCACCGGAAGGCAGAGCGCCATAAAATGAAACCAGACTGACTCTACGCTCTTGTCACTACTGATGCAAATTCCGTGAGAAATTGTTAAATGAGCAGGGAAAGGTGGTGAAAAGTGATGAGCAGATGCTGGTGCTCAGCCAGGTGGGCGGGAAAGCGAGTGTGCAAAGCTGCGAAACGTGAGGGTTCCTAATTCCAGATCACATGTCTGCCTTAGGTAACTGACGGCTGGATAACGAGGCGCTTTACATGTGGTGAGGCCACGTGTGAACACGCAAGCAGGCCTTTCTTTGGAATGTGGCCTTGTAAATTTTATTTTGCCCTTTTTATTTCTGCTAAGGAAGGTCTCTGTTTAATACTGAAGTGTCTACCACATAATAAAATCACTATAAATGTTTTTTGGATAAAAATAATAAGATCCTTTAAAACCTTCAGTATTTTATTAAAAGACCTCTAAGAAAAAAATTTGCTATACTTAAAAAATTATATTTTGCTGGGTTTGTTTATAAGCCAAATTTCTATGCAATTATGTGAAAAACTCACAAGTCTGACATAATTTGAAAGTTTAAAGTACCTCTAAAGTGTGGTTTCTAAATTGTCTACATTCACTGTCATGGTGAGAAGAAAGCAAGATACTGGTTTTCAAGTTGACCTGGATATGTAAAGTGACATGCGCCTAACAAGAGGTCAGGCAAATGGACATAGAATGACAAAAATGGCTACTTTTATGCCTTATTTATTGCTATGCTATCCACTATGGTAAGTGATTTATAAGTGTTAGCTTATTTAAGCCTATGACAAAGTTTTGAAGTAGTTATTATGATTGCCTCAGGTTTACAAATGAGGGAATTGAGTCCGAGAGAAGTTAGTCTTACATGTCTGAGGCGAGGCAGCTGACGGTTGTGCTTAGGCCACGTGGCCGTAGCATCCCAGGGATCTTAACTACGGCCTGTGTCACACCAGCAAAACCAAACAGCCACACCAACAGCTACACGAATGATCATCAAACTGTTAGGCCACCTTGTTTCAAAGATCCAGATCATTCATTCGAGAAATTACATCATACTTTAATAGTAATTAAACATTTTAGGTACTTTTGATACCATTGTGGGAAAATGTGTAGCACAGAGTTTTACATCATTGAAGAAGTTTTCTCATCAGCGTTGTAATCTCAGGGAAGAAAAGGCCAGCAGAGATCACACGCTCAGGCTTAGTGCCGTGTTGAGACGAAATGTTGCTCATTGGCGCCCATCTCTTCGGTTTTCCTCTCCTTCCTCCCTCTGGAGCGGTGTGTGGTGAGATTCTCCCCTGCCCTGCTGTGGAGCCGACACGTAGTCTCCGAAACGTGAGCCTGTGCTCCATTCCACCGCTAGCAGTGTCTTCACAAGCCAGTTATCAGAATGTCTATACACGCTTCTCCTCATTAAGAAAAACTATGTTTTCAATCTTTTAAGTAATTACAGATCCTGCTGATAATCTAAGTTATCAACCCACGCCCAGTGAAATATTTTATATATTACTCAATATTCTCTGGAACTACATGCTAGGGACTTCTAAAATTTCATCTCCAACTTGCTTCTTCATCTGCTATCCCATCAGATTTGTCCCTTCAGATTCTTTGCAACTCAGATTTTCTCGAGCGCCTTATTGTTTTTCACATGTGGAATATTTCCCAAGCCCTCTCGTCTTTTAAGCAGTTTGTCAGTTACCTGAGGGTCTACGCTGGAAGCAGGTAGCTCCAGCACGGCTGTCCCCCCAGCTGTTAAACCTAGTTACAGAAGCCTGGAAATGCTACTTAGCCAATTTTTAAAAACAGACTTTTGAAAAATAAAGATCAAATGAAATAACCAGTGCAGAAGGCTGGCATGTAATGAGTGTTTCTGTCTTCAACTCCAGATCGACGATCAGCTCGTGTCTCAGTGTTGACTTGCCCCTCCCGCTCCACTCCCAAGCCCATCACCCACCGCACTGAGCGGGTTTTGGGTTTCCCTGTGCGCTCCGCTCACCCAGGAGCCATACCTCTGCGTAGCTGCATGAGCTTCTGTTTCCCCGTCTAGTTCTCAGCACAGCCTGCACCTTTAAATAACTTGTGGAGCTCTTGAAACATTTCTTGCGTGGGCCAGGTGAAGCTGAATCTCCGTTCTGGTACAGGGTGCTTGAACTTTTTGAGGAGGCTGTGTTCGTAGGGCTAGCTCGGTGATGGCGAGCCTTCCAGAGCTGGCAGTGCTGAGGAGCAGCCCGCTGCAGCACGCACGCCCCGGGTTCCCCACCGCCCAGACCATCGCCTCTGGAACAGCGATTCGTTGTCGCGGTCCCTCCCGTCGTGGAGACGGGCACCGGCCGGGTGTTCACGCACCACGGCCTCCCTCCTGTGCTGCCCAGAACGCATTTGACGAACTCCAGCCTGCTTGATTATGAAAATGAGGAATTCCCATTTAACACATGCATCATAGATTATGTTTATACGCTAGGGATCAATAGCCAACTAGAAAACCAAATACTGTCTTTTCTCAAAATTTAGGTGTTGATTCAGACAATTTGCCATTCACGCGCATGTGTGTTTATAATTTTTTCATTACTGACTTTTCTTCAGTCATATCGCTGGGCGGTTTTAACCCATAAGTTCCTTAAATGGTGCTCAAGCACCTGCAGGTGAACACGGTGGTCTGTTTGCCACTACGGCGTTTCTCAGCTTCAGACCGCTGCAGACACACAGCCCAATCCCGTTAGCATGTGTTTCGCTGCTTTTCTCTGAAGTATACATGCGGGCTTATATTTAACCTGTGTTCTTTGTTTCATAGTAAGATATAAATAGCTGTGTTCAGATGTAAAAATGTACATAGCACCTTGAAAACAGCCAAAGCAAGAGGCAACGGCATAAAAAGCAACAGCTCTAGTAATCTGTAAAGATTAATTTTTTCCCCTGATGGGCGGTGCTTCTTTTCTGAATGCTAAACGGAAGCTAACATAATAAAACGCTTTCACGCATTAGGTAGCGTCAGACCACCTTTCCCAGTAAAGTTCGATTTCTTACCTAAATGCGAAAGGTTTATGCTTATTCTTAGCAAGACTGGGTCTCAGGGCGGCCTCTGGAGACAAAGCCGAACGGCGGGTTAGGAAAGCAGATTTCTGTCTTCCCTGATAAAGGAGATTGTGACTTCATTACCTCAGCCCTGGCCTGGAAATTGAGATGTTATTAGTTTCACAAAAAGAAAGGAAACAGATTACAAAAATTTCTCTCTGTTGCGGGATCTCGGTGGTGGAAATGCACAGGCTATATATTTTTATTTAAATAAAAACATTTGCTCTTCGGACTACAGTGAATTTCTCTGCAATTTTGTTTGCTCTTAGATAATTAGCTCAGATGCAGGGTCTACAGTTTCCTTCTGGATGATAGACACTGGGCAGAAAATCAAACAGTTTACCGGTTGCCATGGCGACGCAGAAATCAGCGCGATGGCCCTTGACGCAAATGAGACCCGGCTTTTGACTGGCGGCGCAGATGGAACTGTAAAGGTGTGAGCGCGGCGACGCTTTTCTCTTCGGAGACGGGGAGGCTAAAATGCTGCGTGAGGAGGCATTGCTACAGATGCGCTTGTTTTTGCCTTTTTGGTCTTTCAAGTAGAGGGATGAGACGAGCTGAGAGATAAGTAACTTAAACTCTCTGAGAACACAGCTCCTAGGAAAACAGCCTGCTGTGGAAAAATGCATAAATGATTTTTCTAAGTAAATTATTTATCATAACTTAGCTTACTTACTTCAGGAAATCTTTTTCAGTGTACCGAATGGGGATTACTTCGGGGAATACAAGCCCTGAAAAATTTTCATGTGCTTCGGCTAGGGTCTCTAGGTCTCTTCTAAGTGTCTGATGAGAAATTAGGTTAAATTAGGAAACTTTAAAAAAATACACAGCTGTAACTTTTTTCATAAAATGAGTATCTAAAAGTAAACCCGTTTAATAATTCCCATTCTCACTATGAAAGTGAAGTAAAGAATAAAGCAGAAAGAGCAATCACAATCGTACTTAGTATCCATCCGGTAATAGTTTAAGCACGCTATCTTGTTACTTGCAATTTTCTTATTTTGTAACTATTACTCATTTTTTCTGGGAGGAAGGTGAGATTTCACTTCGCAAAACGAAATTTTCATGCAAAGCTAGAAATGTGCTGTGTGTAATCTCGTCCACCCGTGACTCTGCCCGCGGCGCTGGGTGGGAGAGTGAGGATAGTCAGATCGGGGATGGCTGGTGACCCCTCAGGCAGTCTCCTGAATAAACTCCGCACAGCTCTCGAATCTGTCGTAACCGGGGTCAGAGAGCTGCCGGGCTGCCTTCCGCCGCCGTCTGTGAAAGGCCCGCCCCAGCGGGTGCGTTACCCATTCGGCTAGGCTGCAGAGGGGAGGGGGTGACCAAAATGTCACCTGGAGCTGTAATGAGAATGCTGCAGAGTTAGGGGCAGGTATTCCTGGGCATTCTAAGTTGTGAATATCGGGGTGCGGGATGCTATGTGGGTTCCCAGTGAGGACCTCCGGAGGTTAGCGAAACTTGGCGCCGGGAAGGGAAAAGGAGTCGGATACAGGTGGGGAACCGTGTTCAGGTAAAGACAAGTGGCTCACAGGAGCCCTGGGGAGATACGCGAAGGTGCCCAAACAACCCTTATACCGACATCGAGGGAAAGGAAAAGCGGCATAGCTGGGCCTGCAGAGGTCGACAGCCGTTTGGGCAAAAGGAGCACGCCAGCGTCTCATTTGTCAGTCCTAGGGTATTAGGCTGAACTCAACAGTGACGCAAATGGATTAGGCCCCATTTCCCCCCTCTTAGAAGAAACTGGTCATAGAGTCAGGGTACGGTCAGATCTTGTAGATGTTGATAAAATGCCCTCAGTTAAGGGACTTACTAGGACCTTGGGTGGTCAGATCTTTGCAAAACCTGTTTTGAGAATTATTTTAGGTGAACCCGGTAAAAATCATGCAGATGAAAATGAAGCATCATGGGTGAAGAATATACGCACCCTGCAATTCTGAGCAGCAGCCTGGACAACTTTGAGGTTCCTGTGAATTCAGTAGCATAATCACTGCTTTGACAGTGCATCCGTAGCCCAGCTGAGCTCTGAGATCTGGCAGCCTTAGTGAAACACGTAAATCAGGGCTGGCCTGTTCCGTGCATGTCCTCTGAAGAATCAGGAACGAAGGATACTTTCCAACCTTGCCTCTAATTTAGGGTCCCAAATTAGTACCTATGCACTCAGAGACTCAAAATTATTGCCCCATTTATCGTGATCTTGAAGGCTGTGTTTTTAAATTAATTAATGTTTTGAATAATATATACAGACAATAAAAATTTTGAAAAAATAAGAGATACACAGGGGAATGGGGCTGAAAGTCCCAACTCTGTACTGCCTCCGTCTTTCCGGGGAGCAGCTGCCATCTTGAAGCCATGTAGGGGTTCTCAGTCACTGGTGCCTCCTTAGCACACCAAAGGCCCTCCTCACTCCAGGGACTTCGAGAGCACTTACGAGCATTTTCCAGGGAGCAGGTAGAAGACCAAGTATATAACATGTAGTTTTCACAGGGTCACAAGAATAATACATATAAGGGTAACTGTCAAAATAGTGAAAGAATTCTCTTTAGTTATACAGAACCTAAGAGAATCAACCCTAGTTTAGAATATAAATACAAGTGTTTAAAATGATCCTATTCACAATGTTGATTAGGCATTGAAGGAGATATTTTCATTTCCTATCTCAAAGGTGATTTTAATTTTTTTTCTTAAAGATTTGGGACTTTAATGGATATTGTCACCACACACTCAATGTTGGACAAGACGGTGCTGTGGATATTTCACAGATCCTCGTTATCCAGAAGACAATACTGGTTACAGGCTGGGAGAGGTATGCTATGCTTCATGTAGGTTTTATTTGAATCAAAATCTAAAAGAAGAGGAACACAGAAGTCTGTGTGATTCCAAGTCAGTAATTTGCTGGTGACCTAGGATAGGGAACAACTGTAGTTGGAATTGAAAATTTAATGAATAAAATAGAGGATCATACGGTTTAAGTGGCTCTGTGAAGTGCTACAAGGCTTTCTGAAGCTTTGGGAATTTGACTTTATCTGAAAAATTCCAGATAAGGATATAATATCATTTGCTGAGTGTGTAGTCAAGATTTACAAGGGAAACAGTTTAATAGCCGGACACATAATTTATAGGGTTTTATAATAGTCATCCAAAGACTCAAATACAAAGGAGTGCAGGAAATCTGTCCACACAGTAAAGACCCAAAGAATTCGGCTGAGGGCCTGGACCCCATGTCAATGTCCTGCATGAGTCCGGCTAAAGACCTAGAGCCCATAACAGTGTCCCACACGAGTCCAGCTGCAGGCCTAGAGCCCATGACAATGTCTCGTGCAGTCCTGTTTTGAGAATCTATGCTGAGAAGGCCCCAAGGTCAGTGGTGGAAGCTAGAAAGTCTGCACCAGTGGGACAAAGGATTTAAGCTAGCAGGCTGAGGGATCTGTACTGGAGCCAGGAAATGATGCTCAAAGTGAGGACCAGAGCTCCCCCAAAGTGAACTGTAGCCAATCTCAGCAACAAGGTCCCGAGCTCCTCCAATGATAATAGTCACATTTATACCACCATGGCCAGCATGACACGCTCCTCCAGGAGCACCAACACCTCCAGGAGAAGCAGTAGCACCTCCAGGAGAACTGATAGCACCCTTTCTTCCCCTCCTGTTTTCCTTTTTATGCTGTTGGCAACAATCCTCAGGTGGGCCTTCCATACCCAGCACGGCACTGGTTCGGTTCATCTGTGTGTTCCATGTTGCCCACCAGTTGTCAATTCATCACACTGAGATGCAAAAGCTTCCCCACTTTTAAGGTCAGCAGATGCTTAGCACGTTACATTCCTTCGGCTGTGTGGGACTCACTTTTCTCATGAACCTGTCTTCAATGGGCGTCAGGGACGTAAACGACCCACTCACTCCTAGTGTCAGCCTTACTTACATATCGCTGCAGAAAAAGCACCTTTCACAGCCACTTACTCCTCTCTAGGAGGAGTCTTTTTCTGCTTCATTGTGAGGAAAATTACTTTTTTTCTAAGAAAACTAAAGAATTATAAACAGAGCCTTTCGTATGGTATTGTATAAGCACTAGGACAACTGAAGTGTGATCTATTTTGAAAATATACTTGTCATAGATTCAATAATTCATAAAGTATTTTTCTAACAGATAATTTGTCCAACATTATTCATTAGAGAACTACGATCTTAATAATCTGAAACTCAGGTTAAGATTTTATATTTAGAAAATGAGCAGTGTATATTTGGGATTTCAATCAAGCTAGGAAAGATTTTTCTTCTAATGTAGATGAACAAGCAGAGTAGCAAACAGTGTTGCAAACTGCTCTATTTTCAAGAGTAGTTTGATAATAAAAATCTATATTACAGACTGTTGTATTTCAATTATGAATTAATTCAATCACCCTCTCCTTTAAAGGGTAAGACCTCTTCACATTCCTGGGAGTAAGCACGATCCGTTATCAGCTCACAGCTGCTCTAACTGTCTACGACCTAGAAATCTCTAGGTCACGGCAATGAATAAGCTTAATTCTCTAATATCATGGCAGAATGGATGTGTGCTCTCCCACCGATCTAATTTAAATTTTGAACAAAACAAAAAGAGCATTAAAAAATTAACCTGTATATGTCAAAACTTGGAGATACCACTTTTATTTTTTTTAAATGTTGTTAGAAATTAGCTGCAAGTATAAACTTTTGTGATTGATTATAAAGGAAAATGTGAAAGATTAGATGTACTGTTACAAAAAAATCATTTAAAGAGATAGTTGATACTCTGATCTATGCTGGTGGGTGGTCACTTGCCAAAATCTTGGGGCGGAAGATTTGGGAACATTAGAATGAGAGTGAGAAAAATGATTACTTCTCCTATCGTCTTCCTTTTTTCATCTTTCTGAAGTTTGTCAAGAGTTGGACTCTTCAGCTGGAATGAACAATTTAATAATACACTCTCAGTTGTATTATTTCCCTCTTACTTTGGGGGGTTTAAGGTTATATTTTCTGAGTCAAAGGTGATATGTAGGGATGGATTTTGCTGGATAAAGCAGAGGATCCTTTTTACTCAGACACTTTTCACAGAAGAGGCATGATGGTGCACAACTGTTTGGTAGATTTACAGAAATATGATCTACTAAGCCAGCTCCTTAATAGCTCAGTGACTAGAAAAGAAATAACCAGAAGATTGACAGTTAGCTTATTAAAGTTTCTGTAAATACCAGAGAGTGATTGGTAGGGTAAGTTGTAGCTTTAACTTTGGGCTCTATCTAAATGCAGAGATCAGTTTCATAATTTTGCCCAGGGTGGAGGAGTAATTACATTTAGAGTGAAGTACCTGAACACATCGTTTATTTTATTTATATTGCTGTGAAACATTAGACACTCTATACACATTATCTAATTCAATCCTTCACTTCGTCTTGCAAGGTAAGTGATATTTTATATGTACCTCAAATTTTTGTCTTCAGCTCTAATCTGTGCAAGCTCTTACCCATTTGCTTGCTAAGTCTGACTGACTGTAATGCCAAATTAATTTATTTTTTGTCCCCTGCTCCAAAGCATACTTTTTATTTTAGGTTTGGAGCTTTAGTTAATGGCCAGAGAGCTAGTTGTCCATCTTGGTTTCCATTTCTTACTCAACCTCACAACCTAGTAATCGCTAAGTCTTACTGTTTTTATATCCTAAATGTTTCCTAAACGCACTCCCATGAATACTTGAACTATATTATTCAGAGTCTTACTTCTACTGAGATAAATGTCACAACCTTCTAATTTGTCTTTTCTTCTGGTAAGCCCACCTCCCACCACTTAATACATTCTGTAAGTTTCAGTACACTGATTCCTTTGTACAATGAATGCATATTACTTTCTTCTTTAAAACCTTTCAGTGTCTACAAAACGTACTTAAGAGCCCTCTCCCTTGGACTTACGTTTTGTTCTCTAGTTTCATTTTTATACATTCTTGTGTCTATTTTAAGCCTTATCAAATAACCTGCTGGCAATATGTCCCCATACAAGGTATGCTGTTTCATATCTCTATCCCTTTATTCTTTTCTCCATGCCTGGAAATCCTTTTCTCATTCTTTTTTGCATAGCTGGTGTTTATTCCTATTTCAGGCTTGTTCAATATCTGCTTCACTAAGACAGTCATGCTAAGTTCCAGGATGAAAACATGTCCTCCGTGTGCTATGTGCTCTCCAGGTGATGGTGCGATTCAGCGTAGGTGTGCTTGTGTGCTTGCACACATCAGCTGCTTATTGGGTGTGCAGGGATCTCCTTGAATAATTTAATGAATGTTGTTTAGATAGGTTGGAACACTAAGGATTAGAGATAATAATTTCCTACATCCTCATTCCTTGCAAGAGACAAGCAATGTAGATAATAAAATCTATTGTATTTCTCATAATGAACCAGGTGGGAAAATATTATACTTTTTTTACAGAAGAGAAAATTCAGCCTCAAGAGGTTGAGTGGGCCAGCCAAGGTTACAGGCACTCAGGAGACAGCGGACTTGGAGTTAGAGTCGATGCTATGGTCAGAAATCTGGGTCTTGAGTGGGTCGGTTGCGAATGGAGTCCGTTACTGTTCGGACGGAAGGTGTCCCCCAAGCTGCCCTGAGGGGGCCTTTCGGAAGGTGGTAGAGAGCGGCCGCAGTCCTCTAATAAAGTCTGAGCAGGAGTGTGCCGATTGGAGGAGGGCCTGGCTGCCGGGAGTAGCTCACTGGGGCGGACTCGGGAGACGATGCTTCTGTCGCCAGCGCCTCCCTCTTCTCACACTTGCTCTTTATCTGCTCTCGGCTGCCGTGCGGAGCAGCTTCCTCCTCCGCGTCCCCCGGTTCCCGCGTTTCTGCCGGGAAGCCCACTGACCATGGATGGAAACCTCCGATTCCCTGAGCCAAAACAAACTTTTCCTCCTTTAAGTTACTTAGGTCAGATGCTTTGTCACAGTAACGAAAAGCTGAGCAACACAGGGACACAAAATCATGGAAAGGCAACTATACACACTTTTCTAAACAAATGCTGGAGTAGGTTGGTGGTTTGAAGCGAGCCTAATAAATCGGCTCTATACAGATGAAGAAACACAGAAGTGTTTGTTGTCAGCTTAACAGCATCTCAGAGATTCACTCAGAGTATCTCTCTCCCTTCCCTTCCCATAAATATTTCAAAAACTGCACCTAGGTAGGAAGCACCGAGTGAGGAAACAGAGCGGATTAATGTGAAAAATCGTGCTTTCTGTCGTCAGAGATATCACAGCTTATTTGAAGAACACCTACAAGGCAGGACATAGTGAATACCACCGTGAAGTGCTCCTAAGCAAAGTTAAGCAGAGACGCCAGGCGATTTATTTACAGATGTGATCGTTCATACCTGGAGAATTTGTCTTTCAGGAGAAAAGCTCAAACTTCAAAACTACTAGAAATATGTTTCTTAAATTTTTAAGCAAAATATACTTATACTTACAGTTGGGAATTCATATAGGGTCAGTTCAGAAATCCCTTCTTGGATCTTTGGCCCAATTATATCGGTAAAATTAAATGAATAGATCATTGATTATATTTTCATTTGTTCAAAGTAGGCATGTAATATGCAACATAATGTTTCTTTAAAGCTTTTAACCAGCCCTAAAATTCTGTGATTCTCTACTTACAATGCATTAACAAAATAGACTTAGTTTCTTTCATGTTCTCTCCTTTGTGTAGGAGAAAAATTTCTGTTTTCTTCCTACTTTATCAATGTACAATTGACAAAGAAAATTATATATATTTGTGGTATGCAAGTTAATGTTTTGATATTTGTGAAATTGTGAAATGACTAAAGCAAGCTAATTAACATATCCATCACTTTATATACATGTTAGATGCTTTTGTGAGAATCTTTTGCTTATGAAGATTTTATCTCCTTAAAAATTTAGACATCTAAATATATTATAAAAGATTATATGTAAATCTTTCACAAATTTGCAATATTTCTGAAAATACTATTATAAGTGTGTTCCTTCATGGAACTCCGTAGAAAAGCAGGTGTTTAATGAATAACAGGTGATATAATTCTATTTTTTTATGTTTTCTGCCAAGCATTAATCTTAAAAATAACCAGAATGCGTGCACAGTTTTCATGTAAGGTATAAGAGTTAAAACATTTCATCACCAACTTTATCTGAGATTCAAAAGTATTTTTAAATGAAGTAACATTACTAATTTGAAGTTACTCAAGAATAAAATGTATATATTACAAGCTATTACATTATTAACAGTTGCCTCACTAAGAAACTTGCAATCTCACGTGACTTAATTCATTTCTGAGGGTAAGAATCAGGATGGAAAGTTCTGTGGACAACAGCAACTTACTTTAAATTGACCATGCTGGAGCGAAGGGGAGGACAGGTCATGCCTGAAATTCACAGACAAACTTTGGTGTTTATTCCAGTGTCCAAAATTAGAGTCTACCAATTTTAGGGAGAAGAAACAAAGAAAAGAAATCAAAACGAATTGATTTATGTGGTATTCGTTCTCTACCTTTGCAATACTCTTGGTAAGCCTAAACATCAGAAAATCAAAGGACAGATATTAATAAGTCTTATAATAAATGATCAGCAACATGTGAACAGTTAACCCGAGGGAATGAACGTTTCCTGTGTTATCTTTATGACAATTTCAGGATGATTAAATTTTAGTCGAAACGTTGTTTCCAGGGCTGTGGGTGTAGTTCAGTGGCAAAGTGTGTGCTTGGCAGACTGAGTGGTGCTGGCTTCGATTTCCAGTACCACCAAAAAGAAAAAGGAGGTTGTTTCCTCACTCATTCTTCCTAGAAAAAAGAAAGTCCCCCCCCCCATTTTTGGTGTGCTCTTTTGCACTTGATAGATAAACTAACCTCGTTCGCATAGAATTGGTCATCATGTGAATTCTGAATTCCAGACGTCACCCTCATCACAAGATGCAGTGACTCAGCCGCAGGCCTCTCAGGCCTCCAGACATGAGCGGGGCACGGAGCAACAAGCCTCTCGAACCCCTAGAAAGGCCGGAAATCTGCTCACTGTGAACTTTAATTTTACTCTTGGCAAAAGTACAAACTTAAAATAAGCTGTCTTTGAAATTGAAAAATGAAAACTATAGTGTAGATTCTTCAGGCATTTTAAGGACAAGTGTCATTTCACATCAGGGCTTTAAAGGAAGGGTGACAGGTAATTAGCTCTTCAGTTCTTGACACACAAGGTCAAATAGCAGAAGGGCTGCTTTTCACACCAGTTTAAGAAAATCCCTCTGTGCCTTCGGGTAGTGTCCCTTGAATATATTTAGCATACCTACCTAATACGGAATCTTGGCGAACAGACACTCAGATGAGTTTTGGCTAAGGGATAATAGATGTAGGCAGGGCCTCTTCCTCCCAGTCCTGCCTCATTCTTCATCCGTAATGTATTCAGCCACACTTACCAAGCAGAGGAGAGGATGGTGTGGGGATAAGTGAAAGGAAATCCACAGAGGGATAGAAGAGATATCTCGACTAAAAACAAAGCAGTTAGAAATGCACAGGTGCTTAGAGGACAAAAAGATTATACTTTGGGTTGGACAGGAAGGCATGTTTCGGGAACTCAGCCCCTGAATATCCCTGAGAGTTCAAAACAGTTCCTTCACCAAAGAAATAGACTTGAAAACACGTTCTACCTTTAACATTTAGGAAAACTGCATTTTATTGTGTTCTATCTTTATTTTGGTAGAAAAGTATTTCCCCAAACTCTGTGCAGGATTGACATTTAAGAAAGTGTATCATATCTACCCCAGTGACTTCCACTGCCCTGGCAAATATTTAACTGAACATTCACATAAATTTGAACAGCCAGGGTAGAAGGACAGCGAGAAACAATTTTAAAGTAGACTGGATCTGTATACTGTCGGATCTTGGGAAACAGACTCCCACATGTGAGCTTTATCCTATAGAAAATGGAAGCTAGAAAATGCTCGGAAACAGGGTGTTGATCTCACCTCTTATCATGCTACTTACTCTACCCAGAGCGTTTCCTGCTCCAGATCCGTCCTATCTATTATGGCCCATTTGAACTACCAGCCCCTCAATTATGCCATCCGTGATTTCTGCTCCGGACTCTCATGTCGGTTGATCAACAGTTCTTACCATTTGCCACTTTTCAGATTTCACTTTGTTCTCTTACCTTTGTAGATCTATCTGCTCCGGACTCTCATGTCAGTTGATCAGCAGTTCTTACCATTTGCCACTTTTCATATTTCACTTTGTTCCCTTACGTTTGTAGCTCTATGTCTATGGAATCTGTGAACAGAGACTTCACACGGAAGCAGGAAATTCATGTAGAATGAATGGGTATGAGGAACCCCAGCTGGGAAGATTAACCCAGGAATAGAATGAAGAATGCGCCGGAGGAGAGCACATTAGAGGCAGTGACACTGGTCTGAAGTTTTTCAGAACTGCTCAGCCGTGGGGCACTGAACACTGAAGTAGGAACCTATCGCTGGCTGCTTAAAATTATAAGTGTGTTTTGGCAGAGGTAAAATCTGAGCATTTGATTTGCCCAGGAAGACAGACACCCAGGCGGCTGTGATGCAGATCTGTGCATCACACCTGAGGATTCAGGGTAGAGGTGTGGTGTGGACCGAAGATGGCAATGTCTGCTTTTTTAATGTATTAAGAGTTGTTGCTTACACATTGCACGGAGCTGTCACCCGGAAAGTGGAAACTATTCCACGCTGGCAAAGCTTAGGAATGAAGATCAGCTCAGAGCCGTTCATATGGAACAGAGACTGGAACTCATGGTAGCGCCCTGGGTGTCTGGTTAAGCCTGCTTGAACAGAGAGAAAGGAGTGGAGCGAGACAATAAGGAACACTGATATTGAAAGGGTGAGAGAAAGCAGGGACGGCAAGCGATGGGGGAATACAAGATAAGGGAGCAGGAGGAGGAGCAAGAAGCACTGGTAGCACAGATGCTTGAAGGAGGGGAGGAAAGTCCCTCCCTCCGAGACCCGTGAATGGCGTGGACAGGACACCTGGAAGCCTCCTGAGTGGACAGGAGGGTGAGGAGGAGGCGAGACGGAGACACCACGCTTGTGGTTACAGATGCTCATGTGAGACTGCGGCTCTGAAAGGGAGGAGAGGGCGGCATAGGCTGGTAACCCCGGCTCAGACCAGAGCGGAAACAGGGTGGTGTCGACGCTCCCACAGTTTAATGCCCACCTCTTCCGTCTCCACCAGGTGCCAGGTGTTTATTCCCTGTCTATTCTTGTCTGAACTCCAATTGGTTAGCAACGTCTCAGGATGCTTGATTCTCCTAAACTATTCTTTCGGTTCACGATGTATCTGCCTTATGGCTCATTTTTCCCAAGTGTGTTCCTCAACTAGCTTTTCAAGACTTAGGGAACCCCAAGAAAATAGAGTCTGTGGCCATTTAAGCCTGTGGCCACGGGGATTTTAACATGAGAAGCTTTAATGAGATCTCTCACTGACTTTGTTTAAACCACCAAGTGGTATTTGTTTACAGCTCTGCCTCAGTTTTTATTAGTATTGCCATAAAGTCTTAGTGGTTTCGTGGTGCTCACGTGGAGAAGTCCTCTGCACCCTTGAATCACTCTGCTCTAGTGGAGAGTGGGTCCTCCACATCTATATCAGTTTTAGGTGCAGAGCTAACTTCTGTGTTCTTTTCACCAGGGCTGTTACTGTGTTTCGACCCCAGCACTCCAGTCAGTTTCTCATCGAGCCTGAGGAATGGAGAGGAGGAGCCCAGCACCACGACGACGTCTTGTGTGCTGCATTTTCACCTCCACAAACTCTCGCCACAGGTGAAGGAACATTCCCTTGGCACTGGGCTAGAGGCAGTTTGGTGTGTCTGGCTCATAATTTAAAGAAGACTTTTCTCAACTGCAAAACGAATTGATTTCCCACAGAGGAAGCTCCCGCTGGTTCCCATTTCAAGAGCAATGCATTAATGGCTATGACCATCAGCTCCTATGAGGGTTCTCTGGATTCACATCTTTGTCCTTCCTCTTGCTGTAGTGTGATATCTATGTTTTGATTTAAAGTACAGATCACCTCTCTACTACGTGGCATTTAAAATGACATTCAGAGCCAGTGTGGTGGCACACTTCTGTAATCCCAGAACTTAAGAAGCTGAGGCAGGAGGATCACTGCGAGTTCCAGGCCAGCCTGGACTACACAGTGAGTTCAAAGCAAGACCCTGTCTTAAAAACACCCAAATAGTGATAAGAAAAGAATGACATTGAAAGATATAAAAATAAGGTACAGAGTACCTGTATAAGGGCTCAACATTGTGCTTGGTAAACAATAAACACATCAGTAAGTAAATATTACCTTGATTGTTTTTGTTTTAAATTTTTTATTTTAAAGAGTACCATTGATTTTTATTGTCCAGTTTTCAGGAGCAGCAGTAGGACCGTTAGGTACGATTATACTTCGGTGGCACCCGAAGTTTCATAATGAGAATGTATTAACCCTTTGGAATAATTTAGCTCTGATAACGTCAGTCAGAATCATCATGACGTATCTGTAAATCCAAGCTCTTAGATGATCCCCTGAGTGTTCTTAGAGGGAACATGTTAACGGATATTAACTTTGTTGTATCATTTCTAGGCAGAGAAAGCTATTTATAAAAGCTATTTAGAAAGCTACTTAAAAACAAGTGTCACCGTGAAACTCTGAGGTCTGTATTTGATCCTAATGTCTTTCATAGATCCCCAAATGCCCTCACTTAGGAGGAGTGAAGACTTAGAAGGAAAGAGCCAGGGTGTCTGTGAAGTGTTATGGATGAGACCTACTGATTTATTTACATTCAAGTTTCATTCATTTTCAGGGCTGTCCTAATCACCTTCTGGTAAGGCTGGCTCTCTAGTTGAATTGGCTTTACAGTCATCAAAGCATCACACAGCTGGGGAGGAGCACATGCTAAAATATGACAGAAATAGTTAGCCATAAAGCTGGGTAGTGGTTATTATTGTGAATGTATCATAAAATGCCATTGTCAATCTATACTTAATGGAATACTACTCAGCTATAAAGAAGGATAAATTTGAGAGATTTGTAGGCAGATGGACACACCTTGAAAATGAAATGTTAAGTTGAATATAAATGAGACACACACTGACATGCCATACAGTTTTTCTCATGCGAGTAATCCAAAGTGCAAATTAAAAGCATAATAAAGAATGACAGAAGGAAACAGAAGCAGGGCTGGGAAATAGAAAGGGCACAGGAGAGGAGAGACGCGGGAGGTGCGAAGGAAAGGGCTGTAAAAGACTTACAATGCGTGGAGAACAGGTGCCGGCCCCCCGCCCAGCGGTGACGGGCCACAGACACGAACTACAAAGACGTTAGCGAAAGAGGGGGCGGGGGAGGCGAGGCGGGTGCGAAGGGCAGGGGAATCGGGAGCCCCAGGTGCGCTAATCACCAGTACCTGCGGCCTCCGGTGGAGGTAGAACATCCCGCGCTGCAAACATGTGCTAACAGCACACAAGCTCCGCAGGCTTAAAACACAGAAGAAACGCCACTGCGCTGGTGCCTAAGTACCCTCTTCGGTCCTTCTCGTGTTACCACCGCCATAGGAGCAGGTTTGGTGAAGCACTTCGCAAAAGCCGCTGCAGAATCAGGGGCAAGATGGTCAGGACACAGGCGGCCGAAGGCCGTTCTCCTCGACCGATTCTTGGGTCACCCGGGTTTCTTTCTCCAGGAAACACAGATGCAGAGCACAGTCCTCTCTCCTGCCCGCAATCCCGAGGGAGTCACCGCGTGCGCCCCCCGCGCGGCTCTGCCCTGCCGGGGCGCCTGGCGCGGGGCGGGCTGTCCACCCCGGCCGCAGCGCACGGCCCCCGGGACGGGCTGCGCCAGGCCGAGCCTCACTGTTCTCCGCAAGACGCAGCCGTGACGCCCTCTCCGCCTGCAGGGTCCAGATGGGAGAAAGCAACATTTCACAAAGTGTATGGGACTGAAAGGACCCCCCAACACACACAGTGTGGGGAAAGAGAAATGTGGGGGGACTGGAGCTTCTTCATTACTCGGTAATGAAGGTGTATGACAGCAATTACTTTTTAAGTATTGACACCATGCTCAGCACATTGTCGATACTTTGCATTCTGCACAAAGCCCTTAGGAGCTACAGTTATCACCGCAGCTCTGCAGGTGGGGAGATCGCAGCCTTCCCGTGCACCAGCTCACTCCCCGCGCGGGGCAGACTGGACTCGAACTCTAGCCGCCGGCCGCAGAGCCTCTGTCCCAACGCAGACAGGAGGCGCCGCTCACGTCCACACGCCCACCGCACGCGTATTCTGGGAGGGCTGAGTCTAGTGTGAATAAAAGTGCGAGCGTTTCCTGAGTTCCTTCGAATATGGGGAGAATGTGGCCGTGTGCTAGGTGCTGTGTGACATACCTGGACACCGACTTCTTTTAATTTCTTCCTGTATTCCTCTCCAGTATTCTGACGACTTACGTCCTTTGCCCTGTCCCACTAGGAAGTTACGATGGAGAGATCGTCCTGTGGAACAACAGCGCAGAAAACGCTGTCTGTGTCCTCCACCCGCATTACCAGAGGCCGTTAAAATCGAAGTCAGGTGCGTGCAAGTCGGAACCGAAAGCAACGCGGCTGCGTCGGGCCGCAGCTGGCGAGGTTGTGCGTTCATGTGTCGCACGCAGCTCGCTCCTAGATGACCGATGACCGGCTATCAGTACAAAGGATCGGTGATGCTCTTGTCAAAGTGGCTGAAAGAACCTGGAGATTTACTTGGCTTAGTGAATCCTCCCCTGCCGGCCGTACCTTTGTGCTACATCAGCATTCTGCATTACCCACGGCAGGGGGCAGGGTTCTCATTTTTATCTAATTTAGCTTGTGCCAATAACCCTGGCCAAAATGCCCTTGAGTGAACCTTGGGTGCCCTTGGGACGCGTGGGGGCTGTGCACACTCAGCCTGCAGTTGGCACTAGGTATCACGCCGCCTGGAGATCAAATTGTTCCTTACTTCAGAAACCGGTGAGGAGCATTAGACAGGAGTGTATTGTATTTTATGGGAGTTTAGCCATGCACATGAATATTTTATACTTAAACAACGTGTCTTGACAATTGCCTTTCACATTTTATTGTAGTTTTCTTACACACTAAAGGTTTTTCCTTAGACTAATGTCTTTGGGTAATGAATATGCCAGTCCTCAGGACTGAGCCAGCTTCTACCGTCTCAATTGGACGAACTCAGAGAAAATGAGTCCCGCCTTAGGGAAGTACTGGTCATCAGATACGTGTGTGTGTGTGTGTGTGTGTGTGTGTGTGTGTGTGTGTGTAAAGCCAAAGTGATTTACTGGGAGTGAGGAAAGCAGTTTAAGAGGCTGAGGGAGTCCTTGGCCATAGACCCAGAGCTCTGACCTGCTTCGTGGCAGAGCATTAACCATTAGGCTTCATCTGGACCTGCTGTGGAGAAGGGACTTTTGCTTCTTCTACTTTGGCCTTTAAGAGTGCACCACCCTCCTCAGACAGCAACTGCACGGTGCTCCCGATTAAGTACACGGAGAAATAAGGGAGAAAAATAAATACACCAACTTTCTAAGTGACTCGAAGGGCATTGCTATGGATATTTTATTTTTTGTCTTTTTGAGACAGGGTCTCGCTATGCAGTTCAGGCTGGCCTTGAGCTCACTTTGTAGCCCAGGCTGGCATCAAACTCACAACGATTCCTCTGCCTCAGCCTCCCGAGTGCTGGGATTACAGGCGTGTGCCACCACGCCCAGCTGCTGTAGATATTTTGCTTTGAGATTTTGAAGATACTTCTGCAGAGTTTTTTCAAAGCTGTGTGCAGACTATTCGTAGATTCTGAGACGAATGTTCTCAGTTTTCCTTAGCGAGGCTTTGAGAGGTTTTCATCAGCTAACCGAAGTACCCATGGGAATGGCAGATAACGGTGCTAAGAAATTAATTCAACATTTATAGCTACTACATTTCATGTATATTAAATACTTTCAAAGTTGGTGTTAATGAAGAATAAACTGGAAATGACATGTTATTAAAAACACATTTGTCTTGAGCACATCAGGATTTCTGGGTTATCAGCAATAACTATAACATGAAGTCCCTATGAATTCATGTCAAGGGAGAACATGGCCTAGAACGTAGAAAACAAAATTAAGTGAAATAACCCTCCAGTTGTGCCTGAGGAAGTGAAAGACGGGGCTGGCTGGCTGTGGGCTGCACATCTACCTTGAGCCTTGGTGGGGTCAGTGGAGGCAAAGACGGAGGTGGGCCTGTACTTCTCCACATTTCCTAGTTTGAATAGAAAATATTTCTCTCCCTTAAGACACCTGGCTCTGTCTTCATCACAGATACGGAGCCTCACAAGCTTTTCAGTGCTGAAGCAAAAGGCTCCACCTCCGCCACGGCAGATCAGGCTTGCGGGGCAGCCCGTACCTCCGAGATCGACACCGAGGGTAACAACGCTGTTCTGAGGCTTTGTTTCCTTGAAGCAAGGAAAAACATGGCCGCAACAGGTAAAGTATATATTTATACTCTGCCGGCAGTTGGGAAAGGGAGAAATAAAGAAAGTTCCATCTGCTTCTGTCCAGGTTTTGCGGCATTTGGCTCCATGTTGCTGGCAAGTCAGTACTGGGGAGTGGGAGGCCGTGGGCCCTTGCAAGGAAGGTGAAGATTGAGGAGGAGGGGTACAGGAGCAGGGGACAGATTACCTCTGACCTCTGAGAATCCAGGGCTCCGTGTGTCCAGATAAGAGTGAAAAATACTCTGATAAACTATTTTATAGGGGCAGTAGTGACAACTAGCCTTCTAGCAGTGGTACAGAGATGTTTTACTGGGGTAGAAGACACAGTGAGATACAGGTCCCAAATATATGAGTCGAAGCTTAGGTCTGCCTGTAGCAGCAGAATAGTTTGAGACTCTGCACAGGCATCTGGTGTCCAAATGGGCTGGGAAGAAATGAAGAGGAGCTTGTCAGTCGGAGGCAACGACAAAATTTGAATTAACTGCTGATCTCAGGAAAAGAGCTGTCCTGTTCTCTGTCTCAATTACTTTTTGCATAGGGCTCTGAGAATATTTGCCAGTTGTATGTACGTTTTGGAATAAGAGTCCTGGCTTAATTTTTTGCTCAGATGGATGCTAACATTGGTGTAACTGGATAATTTATTGGAGTTACTGGATGTAATGCACATGAAATAACTGCCTAGTCATCCCTCTGTTTGCAATGACTGTATCAGCACGGTGTTGATGAAGTCTGCATCCATCCAAAATAAACACCTGCCTCTGAGACTGATACATATTCCTGGAACTTTCACCTAAGTTAGGTGCATTTTAGATGCATTTTGAAGCTTGTTTTTATTGGAGCACGTTGGCAGTACACGGCTGCTTTCCCCATGGGAGTTGGTAGAGGCCCCCCACCCTCTTAGCTTTTCCCCACCCGTCTCTCCCACGGCTTGGTTCCCTTCCCTCTTGCAACAGAAAACTGCTTCTGGAAATATTTTCAACTTTAACCTAAATTAGGTGAATTCTAAGTAGTTTTCCTTAATGTTAGAGATCTAGACAAATGCATTATATATTTGAGAAAAGAAAAATATCCGAACCACATTTTCTACATTCATTTATTTCACACATTTAATTTGAAAATGGAAAATCTCCACGTGATTCATATAAAAATTTTTGCCATCATAAAGATAAATCCTTGAATGTTAGAAACCGTGGAATATTTAAAATGGACTGGAACAGGTTATAAATCTTTCCGTTTTCTAGAACTCATTCATACACTAGGAACTGTTATCCTGAGATCACTCTCATTTTCTCAACACTAATTCTTCTTTTTTTTTTTTTTTTTGGTTTTTCTCCTGTACCGGGAACCGAACTCACGACCTTGCGCTTGCCAGGCAGTTCTTCTTAATATTATCAGTGTTCTCAAGTTGTTTTCATTAAAGCAGTTACATGCCATCTTTCTACCCATTTTCCACCTTTCTACAAATTTCTACCTTAAACAGCTATGATTGTTAATTGCCACTACATTTGTGAAGCAATTTGGACATCACCTACAGATTTATCAAATAATAGCAGCTCTCCACAGAAGAATAATTTAGGTAAAGTGCTTCCACAAAGCATATAAAAATGGAGAGTGAGAAGGTTAGTTTTCTACCTATTAAGCATAATAAAGATTCTATAAGGGCTTACAATAAAATTCTGATGAAAAGTTTAAAACCAAGCTAATAAACAGAATTCCAAACATGCTCCTAAAGAGAGAAATTCATAGCTATTCTGTTACAAACACACACATGCATCTAAATCTGTGCATGAGGACTTTCACTTCTTTGATGTATATATGCAATAGATTATTAGGAGGGATAAATTTTATGTGACCAGGTTTTTATCATACTATTGAAATTAATATTGGATAATTTCATTTGAAGAAACAAATTGATTCTATCTAACTTAAAACAAAACAAAACATTAAAGGAAGAAAGAAAGGAAACTAAATTCAGTGGAACAATTTATGGATCCTATCTCATTTAATACTTAACACAAACTAGTGAGACTCTTCTAGATTTTTCTCCATTTTTTATTTTAGAGAATCCAGGGGTTTCTAACAATTGATCTCAGTGCTACTCACCTTTTCAAGATCACATGTTTAAGATGTCCGAAATGACTTGAAGTTGTTTCTGGTATTTGTTGTTACACCTTCCTGATTAGATTTATTTTACACTTTAGGAGGAGCTAACCTGGTATCGTGTGGAGGATCGGGTTATGTCAGATTCTGGGACACATTCAGTAAACAACTTCTGGCTGAATTTTCGGCTCATAGCGGAGTTGGATCCATTACCATGTCTACTGACAAGTGGAATCAGTATCTCACCACAGGAGATCGGGATGGATGTTTGAAAATCTGGAATATAGAGGTAAACTGAAAAAGTTCTCTCATACTTTTCACTATTTTTGAGTGCCTTGTGCTGAATAGAACAAATATCTGATAAAATTATATCTGATTGTATGAATCAGATCTTGAAATATTTAATGTTCAGTTTTTTTTTTTTTTTTTGGTTTTTCTCCGGTACCGGGAACCAAACTCACGACCTTGCACTTGCCAGGCAGGCGCTTTTGCCGCTGAGCTAAATCCCCAGCCCCTAATTTTCAGTATTTTAAAGAAAGCATTTACATGTATTGAGCAGAAAATTTTTAAAAATAATTAATGTGGAAAACCAGATTTCCCTCAATATTGAAAATATCTTACTATACAGTCAAGTCAGTCACCAAACTTGGCAAATCAGTATTGTTAGTGAGGTACTGCTGTGTTGTTTGTCTGCAAATAATTAGACATTAGGACCTTATTTTAAATAAGACTGTAAGTACATAAGTACAGTTTAGAGTCCTGCGCCTTCTCTAATATTATCATCCTGAGTTAGGTTCCTCTGTTGTTGCACTATGATACTGATTACCTGCTCAATAGTCAGATGATGTAAATTATGTGCTTGTAATGACCTATGTATGCACAGCTCATCTTTATTGAACAGTGGTTTTGCTGTTCAGTTTTCTATTTCTGTCCTTCTCTCTACTTCTTTTCTTTCTCCTTCCCAGATCAGTCAAATGAGTGAGAATTTCTTTTAAATGTTAACACAAGTTTTCTTTTGTTTTGTTTTTTGTTTTTCTTCCGGTACCGGGAATCGAACTCATGACCTTGCGCTTGCCAGGTAGGCGCTGTGCAGCTGAGCTAAATCCCCAGCCCCTAATACAAGTTTTCGAACTTGTTATCATGACCTTTTTATTGCATTTGGAATGTAGGTTATTGTTTCAAAACTACATTTTAAATTTCTACATCAGGCTTTCAAAAGTGATGTATGTTATGATCATTTAGTGTTTGGATTTTTAAAGTTCTGGTGTTTCTTTTCTTCCAGGAATACTGTCTTGGTTCAAGTAAGAGAAAAATCACACGGGCTCCAACTCTGATAAGAGTCTTCCAGCCTCATGAGGACCGGATAACTTCCCTGGAGATGTGTGAGCGGGGTGGCCACTTACTGGTCATCTCTGCCTCTGCTGACTGCAGTGTTTGTGTGACTGGTATCCACGGTGCTCCTGTTTGGACCTTTGGTCAGGTAGAAACTGTGCTTCTCTATTCTTCTAGTAGTTACTTGACTTTTCGAATGAATGTGGGATGATTTCTAACTATCCTCAGCTGCTCAGTGTTCATTAGTCATGAAAAAGTGACTTAAATTGCTGAAGCAATAGCACCAAGCATCCTTGTCCTGTTTTCCATTAACCATTGTTGTTCCACCAAGTGGCAGATGCCCAGAGACATGGAAAGATTTGTGGCTCAACATATTTTGGGATTTTGAGAAAAATTTCTCCTCTAAAATGAATGAATTCTTTCAGTTTTGAAATTTAGTAAAAATGTAATGTGCATAAAAGTTACATGTTATTATTAAATAGATAGTGACCCTGGCTATCAAGTAATAATAAAGGTAACAGTCAAAATATAGGAAATTTTGCAAAATGAACAAATCTCCCTATATATTATCTGGCTTACTTCTGTTGAATAATAGTAGTTGACATTTGCTAAGTATTCCCTGGATACCCGGAAGAACTAAAATATTTATATATCTTCTATATCTTTAATCAGATTGTGTATCCTGTTTGTATAATTACTAGAACAATATTAACTCAAAACAGAAATGTTATGTCCAAATGCAAGGTGCAAGTCACTACATCTGCAGTACATTGCAGGGAGGGAGGAAGGAACTCTCAAAAGAGTTTGAGCCTATTCTTGAGCTCACAGAAACTAATAAACGGCAGAGTTTGATTTTTATCTAATGCTATGTCAGAGCTCATGCTTTAATTCTTTCATCCCAGAACATTAAACCCTAGTGGGCTCCTGCCTATGAAAGAAAATGGAAGTCAGGAGCACCGGAAAAAGGAAATATTCATTGTCTCACATTCACTGCTTTCATAGGTACCCTACTTCCGTTCTCTTTTTGCTCTGGGGAAAATACTAAGTCTGATTCCACCCCTTACTATTCACGCATGGCGGCGCGGGTTGAAGCTGAAGCCACACTTCTGTGTGTCTAGCTCTCTTGGTTCTGAAAGGCAGCCTCAGTGACCACCTCATGCTGTGAGAGGTGGTGATTCTCCCAGTGTTGGCAGACAAAGATTGTTGTTGCTGTCTTTGTGAAGTCAGTTTGATGAGATCAACCAGGGCTCAAAGAATTCTGTGAAACCCTAAGGCGTACAGGCTGATGGTACGTCAGAAGTAATGTGAGGCGGTGGACTCACCCTGGACGTGCAGTACGGCAGCCTCCGTGCAGCCATGAACAGCTGTGTCGCTGTCTTCCGCTCTGTGAGTGAGGCGAGTGAGCACTAGACTGTTCTCGGTCAGGAAAGGCGGCAGCTTAGTGGGACTCAGAGGGCTGTGCGAGCGGGTGTGGGCGGTGAGCCCGGGGGCACGTGGGTGGCAGTCTGGATCGGAAAGAAGCTGGAAGCCTGCGTGTGGCAAAACAAGAAGGCCATCAACGCTGACACCGCTAGACGTTCGTGAAGATTCTGGTGAGGGGGCGGGAGGGTTTGGGTAACACTGAAGACGCCAGGTGGGTGAAGCGTGGAGTAGTGAGTCCTTCAGATGGGACCAAAGCAGGAAATAAGACCACTCTAGTGTGAGTGCTATGTAAATTGTGCCTACCAAACGCAACATGTAGCTCAGTTTTGTCTTAACAACTGTGTACGCGTAAACTTTATTTACATGCACTAACATTTTCCTTCAGTTGATTTTGCTAATTCCCCTTTATATATCTAGAAAAACTTCAGCTCTGAAAACCTGTATGAAAATAAGTTTTTAAAAATTTCTATGTGGGATACAAAAAGAACCACCAGAGTTGGGGCAGTATTAGAATGAAAGGCTGGCAAAGAGAGGCCGGCTGGACTTCTAATCCCTTTGTGTCCCCCCGCCCCTTTAAGATAAAGGATTCACTTTTAGCAAGCGGCCTTGAATACAGACATTGCTAGTATCGGGGAAACAGGTAAAAGAAAGGGAGAAAGAAGGTGGAAGGGAAGAGAAGAGCATAGGAGAGAAGGGGAGGAGAAGGAAGGGAAGGGAGAGCGGAAAGTAAGACATTAGAAAGGAGCTACAGGGAAGGTCTTGACCATGATGTGCAAGAGGAAACATCCTTTATACCGAAAATGGGAACAAATTTGACGGACAAATACACGTGGAGTCTGGTTACCAAATGTAGCTAGGGTGAGAATAAACCCTCCTGAACTAACTTCAGCTTTACAGAGTAGTGACTTTGGCTCTACATTGGAACATAGCATGTCCTTCAGTTGAGTTAATATTGGATGCACATTTTGATTAAAGTATTTAACTTTAATGCAGTATGGTTCCATATGCCTTTTCTAGAAATACCTATGAACCCTTTTTATAAATAACTACTGATCTTCAGCTAGTTTTCAGGTTAGATTTGGAAAGTGGGTTCTGCGGTACGCCTGTTTCTAGTGTTGGAGAAATAAGTGAAGATGGTTATTCACGCATGCGCATTAATTCAGGAACCTGTCAGATGACGGCGGGGTAGGAAGAAAGGAGCTGGTGTCTGCAGTTCGTGAGGGCCTCTCCTCGGCGCTACCCGCCACTGTGCTGGGCAGAGTGCGCGCGGTAACTCTCTGTGTCTGACTGGTTTGGTGGCAAGGACTTTGTGTCTGTGCACCCAGTGCTTAAAGTTTGATCTAAATCTTAAGAGATCTCATGTAGAGATCCAGATTTCTTGCTTCTCTTGATGAAGAACATGGGTCATTTCCTGAGAGTAACTTTGACCCCGGTGACAGTCCATTTTCTGTTACTAAAGTGACATGTCTGAGGCTGCGTAGTTTATAGAGAAGAGATGGCATAGAGTACGATGAGGGCCTCTGGTTGCATCGCCTCAGAGAAGACGGCATCATGGCGGTGGGCGTGTGTGAAGACCGAGATCTCGCTGTGGAAGCCAGAGACCTGGGAGCGCCGGGCTTGCTCTCTGGGGAACCAGCTCGGTAGGATGCACAAGAACTACCTTAGCTCCCGCGGAGGCAGCACGGCCCGTCACTAAACGCTTTCCACTGCACCCTACTTCCTGAAGGCTGCACGCTCTGTCTCAGCTTTGACACCAGGGGACCAAATTCCATGACATGAACTCTTGGAAGGCCAGTCCAACTGCTTTGAAGCCACAGCAGCGTCCTTCGCACAAATACAGGCTCCCTGAGCTTCAGTAGAGTCCCCATTTCTCTTTCTGACCAGTGAGACACAGAGGCGAATTTCATTTGCTATTTACTGCCCATGTATTACCTACACGAGGGTCAGTTGTTCATTGACGTCATCGTATTGGCTCTGCCAGGCATTTTACTGTGTAAACCCTTAGGACAAGGCCATTCAGTTTTTAGGCTAGCTAGACAATTAGAGTTGGAATACATTCCCTCCTATCACATAGACTGTGTTCCATATCCCTGTGTGCTCAGCCTTGTTTCAAAAATATGAAATGGATTGTCAGTGGGGAGCGTTTCCTTGGTGGATGCATGTTAAGAAGTTTTGCCAAAAATCTGTGAAAACCATCATATATTTTTCCAGGAGAAAATATTCAATAATTGGAATGGCTTTTGAGTTTTTTTTTTTTTTTTATCTTTAGAAGGTAGGATGAAAAGAAAGTAGTAGGAAAAATTAACTCTGGAAAATCTTCAATAAATGTTAACATTTTATTTTTAGGAAATATATGTCCTGTTATTCAAGATTTTTAAAGTCAGAACTGCAAAAAATTACCTCTGCAGAGAACTTTTGTTTCTTATGACAATTCTACTTTTCTATCTTTATTAAAGTTACATGAATATATTTCATCTCCCTATGAGATGTAAGGTCCTTGAAGACAGAAATCATTTCTTTGATATTGTGTGTGTACACGTGTGTTCCTAGAAGTTTAATTTAGTTTTCTAGTGATGGTAAATATACATATACCATTTGATAAAAGTAAACGATACAAAAATAAGATAGATTTCTTTTCTTTAGGCGAAACATTGGAATATTAAAAACTGTTTTTCTGCTATTGAAAGTGATACAAATTTAATGGAAAGTGAGATTCAAGAAGAAAGTATGAGGGTAAAGAATTTCTCTTCTAAAGAGGAATCGTGTTTAGACTCAGCAGAACATTCACTACTTAATAAGAAGGAAAAAGATGACTCAGCATACAGGTAGGCTGTTTTAAGTATAACCCGGATGTTCACTGAAGTCTACAGAATAAAACAAGTCGGCTCAACTTCCTCCTGCTCTCTGCGTTGGTTCAGTGAATGCTTCATCTGTGTGTGTGTTTTGAGTGGTGAGTGTGTGCTTCTCAGGGGTGTATCTAGTTATAGTTTCTTGAGTTCACTGAATTTTTTATTTCTACTCAGTACCATCTAGTCTTTTATTTTTACTCTATCACCAACCTAATTGTGAAAATTATCCCCTTCCTAAAAAACAATCTATCTTCTATCCATTATCTACCTATCATCTATCTGTCTATCTACTTATCTATCTATCTACCTATAATCTATCTATAATCTATCATCTGTCTATTTATCTATAAATGTTTGTCAGACTTCACTTCTGTCTTGTGGAGAAGGCACAGTTTACATAAAAGAATTTCAAAAGCTTAACTTTCAGTGTCAGACATCACCCTCCTTAAGCCTTCTAGCTGTTGTTATGTTGCTGTGTCACTCAGACCTTTCCTTCTGTTATTCTGCTAGATCTGCTATTGCAATGCTTTTACTTTCTAGTGGCAGGTGGTCTCACACTTCTTCTGTAACCATGTGCTCACAGTTTTGCCTACTGAATGAAACAATTATTTTATTTTCAGAGGATAATTTTATTTACTCTATTTACTTCTTTTAGTTTGTTTGTTTTGATACAGGATCTTGCTATGCAGTGCAGGCTGTCCTTGAATGCACGATGTATCCCAAGCTGGCCTTGCACTCATATCCTCCTGCCTCAGCCTCCCAAGTGTTGTGGTTATGGGCACGCATCACTATGCCTGGCATGCTCTATTTACTTCTGTAAAATTGACATTATGTTTTACCATGTTCCTATAATATTTTTTTAGGTTTACAGAAAAAACTCTATAGAAAGTTCCCATATAACCCTCATTCTCTGCCCACATACAATGCTGTACAATGTATGCTGTATTCATTAGAACTGATATAAAATACTGATACTTTACTGCTAACGAAACTCAGCACTATAGTTTACCTTTTGCCTCACTCCGTGTTCATACAGCTCTATGGGACAGTATCAAAATGCAGTAGTTTTACTGCCCTAAAAATCCATTCATAGACCCATCCCTTCTTCCTCCTGAACCTAGACAACCACTGATATGCTACTGTCATCTTAATTTTGCTCACTGTAGATTGTCATATAATTGTTGTCACATGGTGAGCAGACTTTTAGCTTAGCTTCTTTGCAGTAGGTATGTGCATTTAGCATTCCTCAGTATCCTACCCTGACTTCATACCTGATTTAACTGTTATTTGATAATATTCCATTGTACAAATATACCACACTTTATTTATCTATCACCATTAAAAGACATCCTGATTGCTTCCATATTTTGGCATTTATGAATGATGCAATTCCAAGGTAGTCAATGACTGTATTTGTATGAGTCTATTTCTGACCTCTGTTCTATTGTACTATTTCTCTATTTTTTCACTAACAGGTTAATGTCTTGGTTACTGTCGTTAGATAGCGAGTCTTGATGTCCGATAATGTTTGTTTTTGAATGTCCTATTTGCCATTCTGGATCTTTTGTCTTTTCATATAAACTTTGTGAGTTTGCAGATATCCACAAAGTATTTTGCTAGAATTATGATTGAGATTGTATTACATCATGCATCATGTTGGAAACAACTGATAATAGTATTAGATTTTCTGTTGGGTGTGTGGTGTGTTTGTAGTCCTAGCTCTTGGGAGGTTGAGGCAGGAGGATCTTCACAAGTTTGAGGCCAGCCTAGGCTATATAGTGAATTCAAGCCCTGTCTGAACTATGTAGTGAGACCCTGCCTCAAAAGAAAAACAAAACAAACAAATAAATAAACTCTCCAAAACAAAAAAAAAAAATATGGGATTTTTTTGACACAGGGTCTCACTTTGTAGCCCATGCTGGCTTTGAACTTGCTTATGTAGACCAGGCTGGCCTCAAACTCTTGGAGATCCTACTGCCTCAGTTTCCCAAGTATTAAGATTACAGGAGTGAGCTACCACACCTGGGTAGATTTTTCTACAGAGATAATGATGTCATTTTTAAGCAAAGGAAGTTTTAATTTCTTTTTCTCTCATCTAAATACTTTTATTTCCATTCCATATCTTTTTGTACCAGCTGGGACTTTTGACGTGTTGAATCACAATGGTAGGTGGAAGCATCTTTTTCTCTCCTGACCCTAGAGGAAAATCACACAGTATCTCATCTCATCACTAAGTACATTAGCTCTACATCTTCTGTAGATATTTTTTATCTAGGCTACTCCCTTCCTTGATAAAAGTTAAGGCTATTCCCTTCCTTGATAAAAGTTATGACAAACATGTGTTGGATTTTGTGAAATGCTCTCTTGGCACTTGATGTGATCATATGATTTTTCTTCTTCAGCCTGTTGATGTGATGCATTATAATAATTAATTTTCAATAGTGAATTCATGTATTGGTCACCTTTTGTGTCACTGAGTCCCATTGCCAGTCACGGGCAACTTAAAGGGGGAGAGATTTATTGACTTACAGCTTCACAGTGGTCAGTTCATGAGCATCTGGGCCCTTGGGGGGGCGTCAAGGCAGAAGAGCAAGGCAGAGCAAAGCTGCTGAGCTCTCGGCAGTCAGGAAACAGGGCCAGGCAGAGAGGAAAGTACCTGGGGCCAGCAACGGTCCCAAGGTCCCACCTCGATGACCCACCCAGGCACCCAGAGTATGTCTTCCTAACCCCCTGGGTGGCTGTGCAGCCCAGGAGGTGGAGAATTAATCTTGCCCACCACAGTGAGTCTTCCGTACCTGGAGTAAACCTCACTCAGCCACAGTATATAATTCTTCTTCTTCATCCTTGGAGTTGACTTTCTGCTGCTTTGTTGTTGCAGATTTTTACAGCTGCGTTCACGATAAGTATCAGCCTGTAGTTTTCTGTATTGAACCTTTTCTGATTTGGATGACAGTTATGCAGGCTGTAAACAGTGCTACAAGTGGCCCTTGTTCTTCTTTGTTCTGGAACAAAGTGCAGAGAATTGGTGTCACTGGTTCCTTAAAGGTCTGGTAAAATTTACCAATGAAATTATTTGGGTTTGATGGGTTCCATTTTAGGTTGTTAACTATCAGTTTGGTATTCATAAACATTTATAAAAACAGTATCCAATATGCATGCACAGTTAGAATGCAGAATTCTTAGAGAGATATCTGAACCTACTAACTGAAAAATAGTAAAAAATTTCAGTACTTTGGATTAATTACTTATTCCAAGAAAGGAAAGAAAATGAAATTTACTTAGAACTGAAGAAAATAGTTTTTCATGAAATTCCCTCCGTGTTTCAGCTCCGTCCTGCTGTAACTGTTGTGCTGCACAGGTGGAGTAGCACAGCAGGAGCCGCCGTTCTCTCCTTCCTGTCACTCACGGTCTCAGTTTCCCGCTCACTGAGGGTAGGAGTGGATAAGGAGGACGGTGATGGAGCGGGCAGAGCTGCCTCTGCTGTTCTCTAGACCTGGCAGATGTGCCAGGCTCACTCTTTTATCTGAGGATCAGTTGAGGGTTTTTTGATGGCCACGTTGGGGACTTCTGCAGTTACACTCCCAACCGCGTGCTCCGAGTGACTGTGGCTCATCTTGAATAGCTCGCACCTGTACTGATGCACACCAACCTGTTTTCTGCTGCACCAACAGCCTCTCACTATCAGGATTTTCTTTCACATTGTCTCGGGTTTGCTTCTGTCTGGGTGACAAGGGACTCACATATCTTTGCTATACCAGCTCCACCACTTTCCCACCCCATCCCTGCACAGCTGAATCGCTCCAGCCACAATTCTTGCTAGTAGAATTTTGGGGGTACAAATGAGATACCGATCCACTGTGTCCCTCTAGTGGCTACCCTAAGTGGCATACCTTGAGTTCATTGACTGGTCAACATGCGCTGAGGCTAGAAATGTGAAAGAAAGAAGCCTCCCTCCTATCTCTGGGAGCCTCTATGCGCATCTCTCTGATAATGTCCACCCCGTTTCTGTTTCTCCTCCAGGATGGTAGTTTGTCTGACTAGCACAAGATTAGTTTTGGACCCATCTCCTTGGCAAACTGAGCCTGAGTGAGGATCTAGAACTTACTTTAGAATATGGGAATACATGTTTTTAAAACTTCTAATCAATTACTTTGCTTTTAGACATTTTGGACCTTGGTGACAAAAAGATGTAATAAAAATTTTTCATGTAAAGATCCTGCTGCACTAAATCACACATTGGTATTTGTTCTTTCATTTCCTTGAATTGTAGCTTGTTGAAATGTCAAGTGGCATTTTACTTTCAGGCAGAAGGATGTTTGCAATTTAGAACTATAACACGGCATAGAATGGTGAGATTGGGAAGACTTACGTAGGATAAAATGCCTTCATCCACTCTGTACAGTTTTGCCAACAAGTAAACAAAATTACCTCAAGGCAACACAAGGCAGACTGTAGCTCCTCTTCTCGTCATATTGCTAAAAGAGGGAAGCAACTACTTCAGATTCCTATTTAAGAATGTTTCACAGGAAAGAAATTACCAAATTCCTAGAATCAAATGATAAAGGAAATACAGCATATCAGAATCTGTGGGACAGAATGAAAGCAGTTCTAAGAGGAAGGGTTACAGCCTCCATTAGAAAAATAGAGTGATACCAAAGAAATAACCTAATGATGCATCTTAAGGTCCTAAAAACAGAGGAAAAATATAAACCTAAAACTAGTAGAAGGAAAGAACTAGTAGAAGTTCAGGGTGGAAATTAATGAGATGGAGGCAATAAAAATAATACCAATGATCAATGAAATCAATGAGTTGGTCCTTTGAAAGGAAAAATAAGATTGATAAACTACTAGCCAAACTTACCAAATGTGAGAGAAGACCCACATCAATATAATTAGAAATTAAACAGAGAGGGGCTGGGGATTTAGCTCAGTGGCAAAGCACCTGCCTGGCAAGCACAAGGTCGTGAGTTTGGTTCCCGGTACCGGAGAAAAAAAAACAAAAAACAAAGAAACCAAAAAAACCCAGAAATTAAACAGATGAAATTACAACAGTCATTACTGACATCCAGAGGATTATAAAAAAATACTTTGAAAACTTATATTCCAAAAAACTGGAGAACCTACAAAAAAGGATAAATTCCTAAGCACATATAACTTAAGCAAAATTTGAGCAATAAGATATAAAATCCCTGAACATACCAATAACAAGCTATGAAATGGATGCATTAATAAAAACTACCAACATGTGCATTCACCACTGAATTTTAGCAGAACTTTGGAAAACAGTTAATCCAAATACTCTTCAAGGTTTTGCATGTACTTGAAAGGGAAGAAAAACTTCCAGATTCATCCCATGAGTCCAGCATTACCCTGATATCAAAACTAGATAAACACTAAAAAATAGAAAAGAAAAAAAATTTCAGGCCAATATCTTTGAAAAGCATAGATGCAAAGAAGTCAAATTATATCTATTGACAGATGATGTCATCCTTCAGGTAGAAGTCCCAAAATCTCCAACAGAATACTCCTAAAGCTGTTAAACAGATCAGCAAAGTGGCAGGATACAAAATAAACATAGAAGTCAATAGTGTTCCTGCACAACAGTAATGGGCTCACTGAGAAAACAGGAAAGCACTTCATTCACAACATCTTCAAAAAGAGCAAAAATAAACACTCAGGAATCAACTTAATCAAGGAGATAAAAGACCTCTGCAAAAAACCCACAGAACTTTGAAAAAAGAAATCAGAGAGGACATTAAAAAATGGAAAGACATCCTCAGTTGTTGGGTAGGCAGATCTGATATTGAATGGCCATATTGCCAAAAGCAATATATAGATTTAATGTAATCCCTGTAAAAATACTAGAAATATTCTTCATAAAACTAGAAAAAATTCTAACTTCTATAGAACCAGAAGAGACCCAGAACAAAAGAAATCAAGTAGGTTTCTTCATAATTTTGGATTTCAAGTCGCATAATAGTGACAAAAAAAAACCATGGTGCTAGCACATAAATAGGCACGTAGACCCATGGAATAGAGTAGGAGATACAGAAACAGCTCCTTAAACCTTCAGACATCTGGTTTTGAACAAAGGGCCAAAATATATCGTGGAGGAAACATAATTGTTTAATAATTAATGGTGCTGGGGAAACTAGTTATCCAGATGGAGATATCTAAGCTATACCCATATCTCTCATCCTGTACTAAAATCATATTAAAATGGATCAAAGACCTATATATAAAATCAGAAGCTTTGAAACTGCTGGAAGTAAACATGGGGAAAACGTTTGAAGCCATGGGTCCAGCCTGAGCTCCTAAACAGAACTCCAATATCATAAAAAATGATACCAAGAATCAACAAATAGGATTACATCAAATTAACATCCTTCTTCTCCATAGCAAAGGAAATAGTCAACAGAATGAAGAGACGACTTATAGAAATGGGAAACTTTTTGCCAGCTACTCCTCTGATAGAGAACTAACATTTAGAATATGTAAAGAACTCAAGAAAATTAACCCCCAGAAACCCAAATTATAGTGTGTGAATGAACTGAGTAGTCACTTCTCAAAAGAAGTGCAAACGACCAATAAGTACCTAGAAAAATGTTCATCAACTTCTCTCATTAAGGAAATGAAAATCAAAACAGCACTAAAATTCCATTGTACTCCAGAAAGAATGGCTGTTACCAAGAAAACACACACACACACACACACACACACACACACACACACACACACACACCCCTACAGGCTGTGGGAAAAGGGAACACTTATACATCATTGATGGGAATATGAACTAGGGCAACTAATTTGCACAGCAATTCCCCAAAATCCAAAAATAGAGATTTCATTTGACTCAGCTGTAACTCTCCTGGGGTTTTAGGGTATTTTTTGGAAAGAGTTAAAAATATACTTTAATGATACATACATATCCATAATTAAAGCAGTACAATACATAAAAGTAAATTTCTGAAAATAATCTAATGTCCATAAATAGACAAATAAATAAAGAAAATATGTATACACAATGGAACAATATGAACTCATGTAATTTCCTGGAAAATCGATGGATCTTAAGTTTATAAAGTTAAGTGCAGCTAGAAAAACTAAAGTTAAATATCACATGATTTCTCTTATATGAAAAATCCAAAATATAAATAAATTACAGAGTGAAATAAAGGAGAGATGGGAGGGAATAGGAAGGCAGACTTTTTGGAGATGGGGAAGGAGTCGGAGGAAGGGGAAGGGGTGTGATTAGAGAGAAGATGATATTTACACACGCCAAATCCTCAATGCCAGTGCAAGTATTATGTATTGTAAACATGCACTAAAAGGGTATTTTAGCCAATACATTAACTTTTCATTCTTTGTGACATGCTCAGTTATCTGTTTAAAAATTTTTGCCTTTACTTAGACTCAAAAATTGATAATTTGAACTTTTTATTTGTTTCTTGGTTTCATTTCATACCTATTGTTCCTGGTCATTTTAAATGAAAATTGGTGCTATTATATTTTTAAATTCCCAGATTTCTCAAAAACTGGAGCTTTGTTATCTATTGGATTAAAAAGGAATGTAGAATGATTTCACTCTATGAGCAGGGGGAGGTATCTAAGGAGGAGATGCAAAGTTTTCTCTATTGTAATTTTTTTTTAACTGACAAAATAATTAATTAAAATGTGCTTGTAACTTCTAAAATATCTGTTTTTATGTGACTCCTCACTGGGTTGAGATAATTTTATGATTGCAGTAAAGAGATATTTCAGAATAATGTCATTCAAGTGTTGCTAAGCTAATTGGAAGAGAATGGTGATCCTCTGAATTGACTTATAGATGCATCCCTCATCTCTTCTCCCAGGAAAGTGACCAGGAATCTTAGGTGGACACAAGCACATTACAGTCATCAGCTCTCCAATGTTCTGTGCACTTTCCACCCAGTAGGAAATCACTTTCTCCCTCATAATATATTTTCTGAACAATGTTCTCCTCACCTAATTGGATTCATAAATTCAAGGTGAGAATTATGCCAGTTATAATTTGTATACAATGACAGGAAAGAAAAATAAATGTGCCTGAGAAGTTAGGTAGAATAAAAAAAGAAAGCGTATTTGGTGTGTGTGTAAGTGGGGATGTGTTTAGGTGAATAGAAGAATATGGTTATAGAAGATGTGGGGGGAAAAGACGAAGGCAATAGAAAGTGGAGGAGAGGAGAAATCTGAAGAAATGTTTTGATTTGAAACTGCATTCTTATATTAATACCTAATATTATCTTTCCAGAATAATAATCTTTGTGTATGTGACCTTCTGGCTTATACGTAAACACTTGGTTTTCCATCATGCTTACAGGATTTTTACTACTCTATGTGAGAAGTAACTAGGTTGTAAAGAACTATCTGCAATCCAAGTCCTGGAGAGATGAAGACGTACCTACATCTGTGAATGTAGAATTTAAAAGACTAATGGGGAGTCTCTGCCCTCCATGTGCCCAGTGCACACAGGAGATCCTGACCCACAAGGCCCATGAACTGCTAACACCGGGGTTCTCATCTGGGCCCTCCCTGTGCGTGCCCTGCACTGCCTGAGGTACTAGAGCAGGCGGTCCATGAACTGCTGACACCGTGGTTCATGTCTGGGCTTTACTTGTACCCTGACCTCTTGGAGGTCACAGACAGGGGTGGTCTGTGATCACCGCAAGTGCAGCCCAAGTCTGGCTCCTGTGTGCCCTGAGCTACCTGGAGACATGGAATCAGGGGAGCCACAAACTGTTGACCTTGTGATTCGTGTCTGGGTTCTGCCTGTGCGCTGAACTACCTAGGGACACAGGACCACTGGTTCATGATTGAGCCACCAGTGCAGCCTGCTTGTGGGTCATACTCATGCCCTGAGCTTTCAGGGGATACTGGATCAGTCAGTCTGCCATCAGCTGACATTACAACTCATGTCTGAGACCTGGGAGAACTAGGTACACTTCACCATCTGCTGGAAGACCCCAGACTAAGCAGCGCATCTCAGTGGATGCTGAAGAGCAAGCCTGACCACCAGGAAGACTAGGGATACTAGCAACCTTGGCTGAGCTGCCAGGGAAGAGGGAGACTGAGCATTCTGCCTACAGCAACAAACATGACAAGTGTCTTGGTTAATGTGAGAGGTACATGCCCCTTAGATGGGGGTAGCCTGTTTACAAAGTAAGGCAGGGAAAGAAGCTACTTGCCACCATTCCTCCCTTTTTGCTCTGGCTGCTTTGCCATTCAGCTGCCGTTTCCCCCTTTGCTCTTGTTGCTTTGCTGTCTTCTGCCTCGGAGCCAACCAAGTATGGACTGAAACCTCTACAAACTGTGAGCCAAATAAACCTGTCCTTCCTTCATTTTGGGTGTTGGGTATTTTATCTCAGCAACAAGAGAAAAGTAACCAAGACAACAAGACAAAGAACTAAAACACAATCTCAGAACTCCACCCCACTCAGAACAAGTCCAGGAGACACTGACATAGGAGAACTTGGTAAACACATTCCTGAAATAGCTGAAATGTTTACAATGGAAGTAAAGAAACAACTCCATAAGGCCATAGAAGAGATTAGGTCAGAAATAATCGCTCAGAGGGGCTGGGGATTTAGCTCAGCGGCAAAAACAC
>NW_004955448.1:16679034-16732826 GCF_000276665.1 Chinchilla lanigera | reverse complement strand
AGAAATAATCGCTCAGACAAAAAGTGAAATGACAATAATAATGAAGGAGTTGCTCAGCACATCTAAGGAAGAAATATATAAAAAGTAGATGAACATAAGCAATGGACAGAAACGTTAAATGATCAATATAGGAATGAACTAGAATGCATGAAACAGATTCAAAGAGACATCCAGGAAATTAAAACTTCCATGGAAAGCTGGGAAAACCATTTGAATGCAGCCAAATATAGAATTGCAGATCTTGAAGACCACATGACAGCTAGCGATCCTGAAAGAAAGGATCTCTTAAAATCAACAAGGAACCAGGAAAAATTAATTCAACAGCTGGAAGACGAGGCAAAGAGGAATAGTGTAAGACTAATAGGAGTCAATGAAATGGAAGGAGGCAACACAAATAACATGAAAAGAATATTTGCAGAAATAATAGCAGAAAATTTCCCAAACATGGAAACAGAATCTGAGATACAGGTAAATAAGGCATATAGAATTCCAGCTAGTCAAAACTAAAATAAAACTACACCCAGACATATAGTAATCAAGATCCAAGATCTCCAGCAAAACAGCAGAATATTAAAAGCTGCTAGAGAAAAGAAACAGATCACCTATAAAGGAAAGCCCATCAGAATCACAGCAGACTTCTCAACACAAACCATCCAATTAAGAAGAGCTTGGAGTGAAGCATTACAGGTCCTGAGACAAAACAGCTTCTAACCAAGACTGATGTATCTTGCCAAACTATCCTCCAAATTTAAGGGAGAAATAAAATATTTCCACAACAAAGAACAGCTGTAGAACTTCATGAGTGCCAAACCATCCTTACAAAGAGTACTAAAAGATATTGTAGAAAAAGTAGGAAACCAACACCAAGTAAATCATGTGACAATGATAAACCAACACATATCAGTTTTAACCATAAATGTAAATGGTCTCAATTCATCAGTCAAAAGAAATAGACTGGCATAGTGGATTAAGAAACAAAATCCAGTGATATGCTGTGCACAAGAAACACATTTTACTCAAAAGGAAATCCATAAACTGAAAGTAAAAGGATGGAAAACAATTCTTCATGCAACAGGAACCCAGAAAAAAGCAGGTATAGCTATTATGTTTGCAGACCATGTAAACTTCAAACTGAGAACAATCACTATTGTAATAGGGGACCTCAATACCCCATTGACACAAAGAGATAGGTCTAAAAATCAGCAAAAAAAATAACAGATCTGAACCAAATTTGCAAACAAATGGACTTAGTAAATGGATACAGAGTGTTCCACCCCACAACATCAGAATACACATTTTTCTCAGCTGCACATGGGACTTTCTCTAAAATAGACCATATTCTAGCCCATAGAGCATGCCTACCTAAATGCAAAAGAACTGAAATTATCCCATGTATATTATCTGAACACAGTGCAATGAAATTGGAAATTAATGACAAAAGGAACCCCAAAAACTCCATAAACACTTGGAAATTAAATAACAACCTCCTGAACAACCAATGGGTCACAGAACAAATTAAAGAAGAAATTTTAAAAAGTCCTACAAACAAATGAAAATGTAAATACAGCTTACCAGAATCTGTGGGTTGCAATGAAAGCAGTCTTCAGAGGGAAATGTATAGCAGTGAACTCACACATAAGGAAAATAGAAAGAGAACAAACAAATAGCCTAATGCCATACCTCAAACTTTTAGAAAGAGAAGAACAAGTCAAGCCCAAAGCCCAAAGAAGGGAGGAGATTATAAAGATCAAGGCAGAAATTCATGCAACTGAAATGAAGAAAATCTTACACAAAATAAATGAATCAAAGAGTTGGTTCCTTGAAAGAATAAATAAAATTGATAAACCCCTAGCCAAACTTATCAAAAAAAGAAAGAACTCAAATTCATGCAATAAGAAATGAAAAGGATGAAGTGACCACAGATCCTACAGAAATGCAGAAGATCATTAATACCTACTTTGAAAACTGTACTCCCCTAGGATAGAAAATTCAAAGAAATGGACAGATTCCTAGATATGTATGCATTACCAAGGTTGAATCAAGGAGACATAAAAATCCTGAACGACCCGATATCAATTAATGAGATGGAAAATGTGATTAAAAACTTACCAACAAAGAAAAGCCCAGGCCCCGATGGATTCACAGCAGAATTTCACAAGAAATTCAGAGAAGATTTAATACCAATACTCCTCAAACTCTGCAATGAAATTGAAAAGGAAGAAATTCTCCCTAACTCATTTCTGGAGGCAAGTATTATACTGATACCAAAACCAGAGAAAGACCCAACGAGGAAAGACAACTACAGACAAATCTCCCTAATGAATATAGATGCAAAGATACTGAATAAAATACTAGCAAATAGAATGAAACAAGTCATCAAGAAAATCATACACCATGACCAAGTTGGATTCATTCCAGGAATGCGGGGATGGTTCAATATTCGCAAATCAATAAATGCTATACACCATAGCAATAGAGCTAAAGACAAAACCACATGATTGCCTCTGTAGATGCAGAAAAAGCTTTTGACAAAGTCCAACATGCATTCATGATAAAAACTCTACTGAAAATAGGAATAGATGGTCTTTACCTCAGTCTGATCAAAGCCATCTATGACAATCCAACAGGCAACATCATACTAAATGGACAAAACCTGAAAGCTTTTCCTTTAAAATCAGAAACAAGACAAGGATGTCCGCTATTACCACTCCTATTCGACATACTTCTGGAAGTATTAGCCAGAGCAATTAGGCAACAGAGAGAAATGAAAGGAATAAGGATAGGAAAGGAAGAAGTAAAATTATCACTATTAGCAGATGATATGATACTTTATATGGAAGACCCCCAAAACTCCACAGGACTACTCCTTCAATTAATCAACAAATTCATCAGGGTAGCTGGATGCAAAGTTAACAGTCAAAAATCAATAGCATTCCTATACATAAACAACAAATAGACTGAGAGAGAAATTAAGGAAATCATACCTTTCACCATAGCACCCAAGAAACTGAAATATTTAGGGATCAATCTAATAAAAGAAGTAAAAGCTCTATTCAATGAAAACTACAGTACTCTGAAAAAAGACATCAAAGAGGATTTCAATAAATGGAAAAATATTCCTTGCTCATGTCTAGGAAGAACCAACATTGTGAAAATGGCCATACTACCAAAATTGTTGTACAGATTCAATGCAATACCCATTAAGATATCATTAGCATACCTCACAGATTTAGACAAAACATTCCTAAAATTCATCTGGAACCAGAAGAGACCCAGAATATCAAAAGCAATCCTGGGCAACAAAGACAACCCAGGTGGCATCACAATCCCTGACCTGAAGTTATACTACAAAGCTACTGTAAAAAGTTAACCTGGTACTGGGTAAAAAACAGACCAGAGGATCAATGAAACAGACTGGAAGATACAACCAAAGCCACAAACACACTCAGCCACCTAATCTTTGACAATGGGGCCAAACAAACTCACTGGAAGAACGGTAGTCTCTTTAATAAATGGTGCTGGAAAAACTGGCTTGCCACCTGCCAAAGACTGAAAATAGACTGAAGTCTATCACCATGAACCAAACTCAAGTCAGAATGCACCACAGATCTCAAAATTAAAACAGAAATACTAAATCTGTTGGAAGAGAAAGTAGGTAAATAATGAGAAAATGTTCAACATCAGTAATCATTAAAGAAATTCAAGTTAAAAAAATGTTGAGATTTCATCTAACCTCAGTAAGAATGGCTATCACTAAGAAATCAACCAATAAGAAGTGCTGTTGAGGCTGTGCAGAAATAGGAACTCTTTTCCACTGCTGGTGGGAATGCAGACTGGTGAAACATCTGTGGAAATCAGTTTGGAGATTCCTCAGCAAACTAGGTCTACAGATCCCATTCAACCCAGCTATTCCCCTGCTGGGTATTTTCCCAGAAGATCTAAAATCATCATATCACAGTGCTATATGTGCACCTATGTTCATAGCTGCACAATTTGTAATTGCTAAATTGTTGGAAGCAACCCAAATGTCCATCCACCAAGGATTGGATAAGAAAATTGTGGTACTTTTATATAATGGAATATTACTCAGCTATAAAGAAAGATAAACTCGGGGCTTTTATAATTAAATGGTTGCCACCAGAGACCATAGTCATAATTGAAATAAACCAGACCTCCATGTGTAAACAATGTATTGTCTCACTTGTGTAGGTACCTGAAAGAGTGAATAAAAATTAGGAGGTGTGACAGACATTGTGACATGAAAGGAAACTGCTCAAAAGTAAAGAGCAACTGGGATGAGAGAAAAGAGAAAAGAAAGAAGGGGAAATTATGTATGTATGTATGTACAGGATAGCTAGCATAGTTGTACTACTGACTTCCATCTCTTTACTGAAAGGAACAGTTAATTATTACTTATTTGATCAGTCTTGCATGTCTATTTGTTTTCCTGAGAAACCACTTTGAAGATATTGATACATAATACAACAACCATTGTTAATTTCCTACCAGTTTGTCTGTAATTCAGTATTGCTTGTATTGTTCTTATGCTATTTTGTAAATTGATGTCTGTTTGTTAATGTGTTTTCCTTCTTTTATTTTTAAAAATAAATTTAAAAAGTAAAAGACTAATAGAAATCCCAGGGCTACATTAACAGTTGATACACAGAAAGAGAATTTTCTCTTCCCACAATTCTGCAAAAATTATGCTATGTTCGAAAAGAAAGAGATGAAGAGATGAACTAAGGAACAAAACTTATAGTGGACATGAATTTTTCTTAATGTGTAGCAATATTTGTTTTACAGGCTCACACAAAATTATTTTACTCTAGAAAATGATACATGCAGTAATAACATAGCAAACAAAACCAGAATATTTTATTGTAAAAATAACACATTTTCATTATGCAAAAATTTTGAAGTACAAACAAACAAATAAAAAGATGAAAAAGATTCTGTGTAGCAAAATCAGTGCCACATTTAGGGATCTTCCTCTCTAGACTGCTCTGAGTCCACTGAGGAAAATAAGTGCAACTTTCATAAAACAGAGCATTTATATCCAGTTTATAACCTGTTTATTATTCAAAAGCATTCAATAAGTCAATTTCTGTATTAATTAACATACATTTCCATGTACGTCAGTATGCATAATGATGCCCCAGGAATGTATCATGTAGTTCTAAGTATTTTTTTCTTTTCAAACATGTCGGCTGTTTACATGCTGTAGCTGGGAAACTATTTCTGTAAGTACCTTCATACACACAAGTTAGAGTACCCAACTGAATTCATCGTTAGAACAAATTCTTTGAAGGGAAATTCCTGAGCAAAACATTTAAAAGCTTTTGTCTCATTTTGCTGAAATTGCTGTCAGAAAATGTGTATTCTTCCGCAGCAGTCTGTGGAATGGTTTTTCCTGCCTCTCAACCAAGACCGGATGTGACTATTGAATTGAAACTGCTGCCCGTAGTTTTAATTGTTTGTAATTGTATTTTTTATTTGAGAGTGCACATTTTTATAATAATGATTATTAACTATTATCAATTAATTACTAATAAATAATAATAATTCAGCAATAAATCTGCCTGAAGTTTTAGGCATCTACCAAGACTAACTCCTTTGCATCTTTTAGAAGCACACTCCAGCCTTTTTCTGAATCCTGTCTGTGCTATGCGCTCCCTCACTCTCTTGCAGATACTCTGTAATACTGAACACTGTGTATTAGAGAGTGTTTCTAATGCTATGTCCAGTCTATCCATTTGTAGAACTGTGATTCTTTTATTTTCATTTTATTTTAGGGCAACAAAAACTGAGTCTATTTCCCTTTCTATTATTATTATTATTATCTACATTTTCTCTTATCTACTGTGAAAAAAATTGCTTATCAGGAAGGAACACATTATTAGAAACTAGGACAAAGAATCAGATGAGAAGTGAAACAGAAATTTCCATTAATTTCCAGTAAGATTATACACAGAAAAAGATACATTTCAAATTAATGTCTCTTCAACATGTGGAATCATAGTGTTCCACACTCAATATTGTTGTCAGAAGGGAACTGACATTTAAAATTACTTGTATGCTATTGATTATCTAGTTTTTCTGCCAATATATTTCATGAGAAAAATTAAATCAGAAAATGAAGGAAAAATATAGAAATGTTAAAGTCCCATTTTAAATTAAGCCCTGTATGATATAAAACACATGGATGAGTGACAAGTTTATTTTTGCCAGAACTGTGCAGCAATGATCTATGCCCAGCTCTGACAAATGAAAGAAAGTGAAAGTCTAATTAAATTTTGAAATTTAAGTCTTAAAAATATTACAGGACCAAATTTTTAGCTTGGGGATTGCTCTGTCTTCTCACTTTCTTATTCTGAGGGTTCCTCGCAGTATTATAATTAGTAACAGAAACTCCCTGTTTGAGAAACAGTCTTATTTAGTAACCAGTACTTCCTGAGCTTTTACCAAACTCCCCACACTACTGTAAGATGCGTGTAATTCCTTACTCTCACCATAACCCTAGAAGAGAGTCTCTATTAGGGTTAGTGTTGCTGTGCTTGCTGTCTTTTGGAAGAGAGCTCTTCCTATTATAGTTGGTCCCTCAACCTCTTATACCTCGGTTTTACCTACAGTGATTTTCTGGGGAAAATGTTTTCTTAATTCAACAACTACAGGGGCTAAATACATCGCAGACACCTTTCGGTACTCATGACTGACTTCTTCTTGTTCCAGCTTTCCTTACTAGTTTAAAATGATAATTCTTATAGTCAAAACCCAGGCTACAGCTAAAAATATGCTCTTATTTGAAGAGATGGTGTGTTGTGAGGGAATCCAGCATGATTTGAGGAAAAATTACTCACTTGCCCTTTGTCTTCTGGATGGCAAGGCTCTCCTAAAAATTTCCTAATTCCAAATAGCTTAGAAAGAAGCTCTTTTCACTCAAGAAATATTGCCCAACTCCTCTCCTCATTCTCCTCTTAAGGGGAGGCCACGCTTAGTACTTGCTTCCAAAGAAGAAGTAACATTTCAGTGAGTACTGTGAGCTGTTATTATTGCAAACTTGACACCGGTCTTGGCTGGGTGATCAAGGTGAACATCAGCCCTGGCAAGCTAGGTGGACCGTGTGCACCCTCGAGCAGATATGCGGAGGAGAGCTTCAGCTCTGTTGCCTCTCTCCAAAAACCAATGACTTCAGCTTAGCTGTAAGAAAACGATCAAACACAAATCGAGAGGAATTCTATGCAAAACATCTAACAAGCAGCTCTCAGAACTGTCAAGGTCACGATAAAAAAGAAAGATACGATGAACTATTGTAGGCCAGAGGAAGCTCAAGATTTGGGTAAATAATGAGGTTTTGACTTTATAGAAACAGGACATTAGGAACAAAACTAGCAAAAACCTAACACAATTTGGAGTTTGGTTAATAATAATGCACAAATATTAATTTCTAAATGTGATAAATAGTGATGTAAAGTATTAACAACAGAGAAAACTTGAGGAGGGGTATACAAGCACTTAGTGCTACTGTTTTAACTTTTTTTTTTTTTTTGGTTTTTCTCCAGTATCGGGAACCGAACTCACGACCTTGCACTTGCCAGGCAGGTGCTTTTGCCGCTGAGCTAAATCCCCAGCCCCTGTTTTAACTTTTTTGTAATCCTAAAAAGTACTCTGAAAGCAAAAGGTTACTTATGTATAAAAAAAGCAATCAATAAATTATTCCTTAAAGCTATAAAAACAGCATCTGATATTAACTTTAAAACAGATACATAAATTTCATTTTACTCGCATTAATATTTAAACTGAGTTTGTGAGATACAGGAATAATAGAATAGAAGGAAAGAAAAAGGAAAATCAACTCATATGGAGGAGTATTATTCACTCAGCACGTCACTAAGCTTCCATTCATTCTACCTCTTTTTTAAAACTATAGCAACAGCCTCATTGTAGAGAAGTAACACTGGGGCAGAGAGTACTGGGAGCATCTCAAAGCGGTACAGCCAGGAAATGAGTGGCAGGATTGTCAACAAAAGGGGCTGTGGTACTTATGAACAACTGTAAGATCAGAGAGGGGAATCAGGAGGAAGAGGGCAGCCATGGTCCCCAGAGCTTTTCAAGAGTCGAGGGAAACGAGTGAATTGTCAAGTCTGGTGCTCCGTAGACACTAACAGTGAATTTTGGCAACACAAGTTGTTATAAAGGTTGGAGTCTTCAATAGTAAATGTTAAGTATTTGAGATTTTTTTTTCTTTCTCACAGAATTTTTTTGAGCAACATAATGATTTCCTTCCTTGTGTGCCAGTGCTAGAAATCTTTTCTGTGGATTCATCCTAATCTAATGTTTTCTTGTAGATTCATGTGGTAGGGCTCATAAACACCAAACAACTTGGTGTTTGGGTACAAGTGAAGATCCAACCCTAGCTTTGGACAAAGGGGCTTTGACATAGACCACTGATGCTGACTCTTCATTATTCATGTAATTTATCAGGATAGTGTGTGCGTCCTCCTGTGAAATTTTCTTCTGTGTAGTTTGTATCTGGATTTCCAGTTGTTATGGTAACAGAGTTTTTGCTTAACTAGACTTTCAGCTTCTCTGGCTGTGTATTTTTATCATTACCTGAGTGGCAGACATTTTATTCAAAGATTTGGCTTGATAAACATTCTTGTAAAATAATATATATATATATATATATATATATATACACATACAATATAATATAGATATAATTACAGTTAGAAATTGTGTGTTCACTGCTGTAGTTAATATTTTATTTCATCACAATTTTTTTCAGTGTCAGACCATCTGAAGACATAAATTTAGGTATAGAATACAAAGAAAGAAATATCTATAAGAAAAAACCACGTCAACTTTACTATGGTGAAATTATACAAAAAGCAGTCAGTAAGTAATCACTGTTGATAAATTTTTATAATGTTATCTTTATACTTTGTTGTGAATAAGAGAAATACAGTAATACCTCAGCTTACAAATGCTTCTGTTCATAAATGATTTGGTTCTCAAACAAAAGCACTTACAAAATTTTGCTTCTGTTCACAGACCCCACACTGTGTACCAAACACAAACATGGCCATCTTCCCCAAACCATAAAACAAATTAAGTTTCTGATCTGAGGTACCACTGTATATGCTGTACTCTGTGTGCTAGGATTGTGTATATTTCTTAGTAAACACAAGGTAATATTCTATGATCTCCACTCAACAAAGGAGGGAAACAAGGCTCAGATATGTGTCACTTACTCTGAGCTGCACGGCATATGTGATACAATTCCAAGCTCTAAGCCATAAAACCTGTAAGGTGCCTCCTACATAACCTCCAAAACAGACAGCACTAGAATTTTAATACTTTCCCTTAAGTATTCAAAAAATTGAGAATGGTGAAAATATGGATAGAATTGGAAATATTAAGTAATTAAGTGAGAAACAGAAAGACTAGTAGTACACAACTTTTTGGTTTGTATCAAGACATCCTCTCAGAGCCTGATGCAGTCATAGTGTACGCTGCAAAAAACATGAAAGGTTTAGAGTGCATTCGCCATAAAGAAGTGGTAAGTATTTGAGGACACTGATATGTTTAACCTGATATAAATACTGCATAATGTATACACGTAACGAAGATCTTATGGTCCCCAAACAATGTGTACAGTTTTTATGTTTTTATATGCCAGTGAAAAATAAATTTAATTTAAAGAAAGAAAAGATGAATAGAAACTTTTTTTCCTCCCAGGAATTTCAAAGCTACACACAACAAGGTGTATTAATCTAGTTTTGGCTGACCAATAAAGAATATTCAAAAAGTAGTTGGAATGAAGGCTTGGTGGAACATGCCTGTAGTCTCAGCACTCAGGAAGCTGAGGTGGGAAGATAGCTTGAGCTCAGGTGTTTGAAGCCAGCTCGGGCAACACCGCAACACAACACAACCCCATTCCTCCCACACCCTACCCCTCCCACCCTCACAATAATTGAAACAAAGGAATCATTATCATATGTAAGTATATTATTTACAAAGGTAGATAAGGATCATTCCTGAAATTATATTTGTTACAAGTCCTTTTTTAAAATTCATGGCTAATGGGATACTTTCGTAAAGTAGGTATGTTGATTTTAGAATTTCTGGTGAAACTTTGTCATCAAAAGTTGCATAATAATTGGTTAATATTCAGTGCCCATTTATAAACTAATGTACTCCATAGGGTAATATTTTTGTCAGGATTACATGAGGTATATGCTAAGCAGTTTGACCATTATATTATAGAAACTCAATACAATTTTGTTAGTAATGACATTGCTATTACTGTTATTCTTTGAAGCATGACCTTTGTAGTTAAACATACTCAAATCCATTGTTTGCCGTGTGTCAGTTGTATAAACTGAGGCAAGCTACTAGAGCAATGAGTTACTTAATCTGTCTCATGGCTGTAATAAAAACATTACAGCATGTAGATTTCTTCTTAAACTGGTCATAGTCCATTGGTTCTCTAAGAGTGGTCACTGGCCTAGCACTGTCAATATTATAGAACTTATTCAAGAAGTAATTTCTAGTACCTTCATTTACCTACCCACACTAAGTCAGAAGCCCGGGTGGTGCACAGCAGTCCATCCCTAAGTAAGCCGTTCAGGTTGTCCTGATGCCAGTTAGAACTCGCGAACCCCTGACATATGACTTGTTCTGTGCATGTCCAGAATGTCGACCTTTTCCTAGTTACCGAGTTTGTCTACAGCACAGACAAAGGCACTGTTCCCACCTTCACCAAACCGGCAGTTGCACAACATGAACTCATATCTTGAATTCAGCCTTTGTTAATTTTTATTACACTAGCCCCTTATCAACTGAAGCAAAACCTTTTTCACATTGTGCATGACCTTTTTTTTAAGGTCATGATTATAATAAGAATTCCATCCTCATGTTGTGTGCATAATAAATACAAAACAGGAGTCTGGGTGACATTATAGGGGAATGAAAGTACCTGCAAATTCAAAATTCTAGATGTTTGTTCAATTCAGTGCTGAAAAAATAGATTGCATTTCACAAAGCATACAATTTTCTGGTAGATAAAAGAGAAACTGGACCTTTTCCAACACTTCAGAATATTCATTTTCAAAGGAAAATAGCAAAAAAAAAAGCAAAATTAATGAAAAGAAAGCCTTAAGTTAGTCTCAGTCCCTTGGAATAGAAAGGACTCTGGATTTATTTTGAACAGCTGTGTTGATTAGAGGCTTGCTGATCACTGCAGCTGTATCAGCTGAGTAACAGGAAGGTTCAAATTTAAACAGTTAACTTGGAAATGTGCTAGCTCCTTGTTAATATTATCCTCCTTTTCTCCCCTTTCCTCCCCTAAAATCTGTGATTGTGAAGGCCCATTTAGGTCATTAAGCATTGGAGCGCTGACACAGCTGCCTGAGGTGAATAAACCTGCTTTTCTTCTAGACCCTGAGAAATATTTTAGGAAAGAGTCAGAGGAATATCTCAGAATTCCAACGCGTCCTTTACTTTCTGAAAGTAAGTCCCCAGCCGTCTTCTTCCGCTGTCATCTCTGTCCATGGAGATCGATTGAAAATGAAGTAGACAAGCATGAAAATAACGCGTTTGCCTTGCAGGGTGCAGGGAAATGTGGGTTGGCTGTTGAGATTATAGCTCAGCTGCTGATTTGTGCTCTCGGAAGGGAGATGCTTTTGTTTGTCATTTCTCTGAACCAGAATGTCATGAACCTGTATCATGAAATGCCTCAGACGAGAACCTCTCCCTCCAAAATAATCCTAATTTCCAAAACTGATACCAAAGGAAGAAGCCCCGTGCGACTGCCTTAGAAGAGTCTCCAGCAATCTGCTTTTGTTCTTTTCTTGCCTCTAAAAATAGCGACCACTTAACACGCATTGTCTCAGAGGCTGGCAGCTGCAGCGCTCGCTAATAAGAGGGGACAAGAAAACCTAGCACAGAAAATGTAAATGGATGACCTCTAAAGATTCAGAGAGAAGATGCGCAGCAGAATAGTCTATTTTCCAGACTATTCTGGCTTCTGAATTCCTAAGATTTTAAAGCAATTTCTGTGCAAAATCTTTCCTGTAGAGGGGGTCTGGGGGTGCACAGGCCGACCAGCCCGTGAGACTCACAGAAAGCGCGTTGATAATCACGAATGAAGAGTGCAAGGTTCCAGCTTGTAACAATCAAAAGCTCCGAGCTACGCTGCAGCCATGAGATCTGCGGTTTCTAAACTTCAGATCCTCCGACAAGAGTTCAGCATCGTTCTTCAGCAATAACAACCCTTGCAGTAGGAAGGGGTCTCCCTACTGCACACTTAGGCAAAGTTAGTCTTCATCCGTTTGCTCGATCCCCTATGGGAAGGGGGAACAGCTGCTCGAAATTCTTATTTTTTTGAAATTCCTTTCATAAGTAAGGTACAGCCGACCTTCCTCATCACCGTAGGTCCTGGTCCACTTATCATCAGTCTTCTTCTATCTTTTCTTAGAATTCCTCTTTGATAAATTTATAGACATTTGTTTGTATGGTTTCTGCTCATTTCTATTAAAAATGCCAAGCTATAAACTTCAGGCCTGTGTGTAACTATTAGTGAATCCGACGTGGCTTTCAATCCATCATCCATCCCACTGTTTCTGACAAGTACGATCCACCTTGAGGAATGAACGTGGGGAGAATTTGTCTTGTTCGTGTAAGCCAGATACGGGGAGAATCTGGGAGAAGAGCCCGTAAAACAGGCCAGGACAGCCAGGACAAAGCAGTGTAAACAGCCCAACCACAAGGGGTCTGGATGCCAAGGTGGAGCAAAGCGTAAGAAGTGAGCTGAGATGAAAAGGTGATGGGGGTATGCAAACCTGGAGAGCAAGCAGTGGGAGAGGACCAGGGAGGTGTGGCTGGGGTCCTGTCGTGGGCAGGGAGCAGGTGCATGCAGGGCCCAGCTGACGGCCTAATGGAAATACTTAAAATTGCTAAAAGACTCTAAGGAATTTTTTTTTTTTGGGTACTGAGAATCGAACTCAGGACCTTGTGCCTGCCAGGCAGGCATTTATGCCACTGAGCTATACCCCCAGCCCTCTAAGGAATTTTCAAGGAAAAAAATTTCATCATAGATTTCCTCTATGTTATATTTTATATATATCGTGTTATATTTTACTCTAACTTCCCTGTAGCTTTTAAAAAGATACTCTTGTGTTTGCTTTTTAATTTTCTGTCTTTAGCTTTTATTCTGGCCCCCTTACCAAATATTTGCACTTACCTGCCTTTTCTGCAAGAGAAAAATTCTGTGTTTTACAAGTTTATGAGAGACACTGCTGCAAAGTATTGATGACAGCAGAATTCATGACAGGGGTGGCACAGGTGAGGCTTTGCGCATGCGTCAAGGAGGAAGAGGCCAGATCCCTTCCTGCTGGTGCCCGGAAGGAGCTCCACGTAAGGGCTCTGGGGCTTCATGAGGGACAAGGCAGTCGAAGGGTGAGAAGAGGGCGTGGTCAGGAAGTCAAGACCAGGGAAGTAATGTGAGAAAAGACATCAGAGGTGAAGGAAAGACAGAAGTAATCCTAGTGCCAAGTTGGCTGCCATGGGCAACTTCAGATGTTGAGACCTTTAACTGAGTTTGATGCACAAGTAGAAGCAAAATGAAATCATTTAAGCTTAAAATGTGTTGAGTTTGAGCTACTGACCAATCATTCTGAAGATGGGGTAAATTGTAACATCCCCCGTACAACAGCATAGAGTCTTCCACAAGCAGATATGCAAATCATGTCTGTTCATGTTTGCAGTTAGTCTTCCCTAAAGAAGATGTTGAATGCCTTCTCTTTATGTAATCGGCATTTCCTAAGGTAGATACTGAATGTACTAGCACCTACACTGGATGTTGGATCCATGGAAGTGTGTATAGGGCCAACCTTCAAAGGTCTTGGAAAGTCAAACGGCAGAAATAGATGAAGAGTTTTGTTTTACAGCAGGGGTTTGGTACTAATAAACCCTGGGTCCTATGGAAATTCAGAGGTTCCTCAGGAAATAAGACTGTATCTAGATCTGTGGGCCAAAATAAACCTCTCCTCCCTAAATTGAAGGTATTGGGTATTGTATACAGCCCGCGATGAGAACCTGACTGAGAGAAAGCTGCATATTAAAAGTTAAATTGTTATTAGCCAGCTAAGAAAAAAGGGAGATATTTCTGGCATAGGCCACTATGAGGTAGCACGAATAACATGATCGGCTAAGCAGTTACACGCAGTTCCTGATGGCTGGGTTCTAAAGTGAATTAACCTACACAGACAGAGCGGCCAGATCATGAAGTGCCTAGTGCACTATGCTAAGGAGCTTGGCATTTACTTTATCAGAAATGTTTCAAAAGTTATTCTGAATCACTGCATTTTATTTCCTCTATGGCCTCTTCAGGTTTTAAATCTCTTTGTATTTTTCTTTTAGTGGTTACCCTGGAGGCACAATACCCGCTTTCTTCACTCCTGCTTGTGGTACCAGGCTCGCATCTGAGATCGCTGCCTTCAGTCTGCAGAGCTTACGGCTGCATTTCTTTACACGCCAGTAATTTCCACAGCTTCTATGTGTCTGAAAAATGCATTTATTTCATTGTAGTTTTGGAAAGCTATTTTCACTGAATATAGAACTAGATGTAGAGTTTTCTTTCTGTTCTTTAAAGAGAACGTGTTTCCCTGTTTCCATAGTTTCTGTTCAAGATCATACTCTTAATATTATTCATTCTTCTTATTCTGGCTGCTTTTAAGAGCTTTATCCTGGTTTTCACAAGTTTTACTTCTAATGGATCTAAATACAGTGTTCAGTATATTTATATGACTAGCTTTACCGAAGTTCTCGAATGCATCTTTCTTCAGTTGGGAACAATTCTCAGCCATTATCTTTTTTCAGAGGTTATTTACTTCCCATTCTGCTCTCCCGTTATTCCAGCATTACGATAACGTGTATTAGGTGGTAAAAACCTTACAGCCTGAGTGTTTCCTTGCTGTTTTTCCATGTTATCTGTTTGTCTCGGCTTCAGTTTGAATATTGTATGTTGGCTTTTCTTTGAGCTCATCAATCTTGTCTTTTGCCAATCTGCTAAATCTATGTAAGCAATTCCCAATTTCAGACTATATATTTGAGACTATGTGCACACATGCAAACACACATGCTCTTTCCTTTACAGCATGCCATTGGAATGTCCTCTCCTTCAAGTTTCTTAGTGGAAATTACCCATGTTTCCATCATTTCTGTCTTCCTTCTCCTCCTTCCTTGCTCCCTTTCTCTTTCCCTTCCTGCCTACCTTCTTTCCTTCTTCTTCTTTTGTGAGATAGCATTCCACTATGCTCCTCAGTCTACCCTCAAATTCCTGGACTCAAGTGATCCTCCCACCTCAGCCTCTCGTGTAGCCAGGGTAACAGACATCACCCCTGTCCCTAGCTTGTTTTCTTCAACATGTTTTCAACAGTAATATTAAAGTTCTGGTTTGTTAATGGCAATCTCTGCATGATCCTTGGATCTATTTCTAATGCATGTACTTCTGAGGTATTCTGCTTATTTTTCTCACTTCTTTGCAAACCTTTAAATTTTTATTGTATACAATAAACTATGAAAGATCAATAGATAGTGGACATTAATTTTATTTTGTTGCAGCCAGTTCACTCTTTCCTTAGTTTACCAGGGAGAGTGAAGGGATGACCACCTTAAACAAATTAGATACTGAGATAGGTCAGTGCTTAGGTACAGCTTAGCTAGGCTTAGGCTACTTCTAATTTCATATCTCTGTTATAGACCTCTTTAGTGACGTGTTGATTTTGAAGTACTGCAAGATGGCCCTAAATAGTACTTTATATTTCCAATTTAATCCAGAGTCTCTCACACTGCACCACCAGGCGGGGGATGTCCTGTGGGCAAAACTAACAAGAGCTATGTGATTTTTCTAGGTTGCAGTACGTCACACTCATCTACATGATGAGGAGAACTCTAGATTTTACTTTCCCATAGAAGAGACTTTTGACCTATTATAAATCTGTTGCCTAAATATGCTAAATCCACAGAAGAAAATATTTAGCAATCTCAGCTTAGTAAGGAAGAGTTCCACCATGTTTAAAATTTTAGTTAATATGGTTGACTTTGCTTCCACACACTGCTGATGGCTTTGTTATTTGTAACTCACCTGTTTTTTTTCTAACTGGTGCAGTGAGAGTGGAGTGGTGAGATGCCTTTAGTTAGCAAACCTGTTCAAAAGCAAAGTTCCTGTTGAAATATTAAAATGGGAGCACCAAATCTACTGGAAGAGAAAGTAGGTAGAAATCTTGAAGACATTGGGGTAGGCAGAGAGTTCATGAGCAAGAACCAAACTGCACGTGTAATACTTCAAAGCATCAACAACTAGGATCTCACCTTATTGAAAAGTTTTTGCACATCAAAAGAAAACACCAATAGGGTGAAAGGAAAATCCATGAATTGGGGAAAAGTTTTAGCCAACTGTCCCTCAGACAAAGGACTTCTATTTAGGACATATAAAGAAATAAAAAAAATCAAGCCCCTAAATTCAAAGACCCAATCCAGAAATGGGCATCTGAAATGAATACACAGTTCTCACATGGAAAAATACAAATGGAATATAAGTACATGAGAAGGTGTTCAACATCATTGGTCATTTGAGAAATGCAGATTGAGACAACACTGAGATTCCATCTCACCCCAGAAAGAATGTCTATCATCAAGAAATCAACCCATGACAAATGCTGGAGAGGGGAAAAAAGGAGCCCTCCACTGTTGGTGGGAGTGTGGACTGGTGCAACCACTGTGGAAATCAGTCTGAAGATTCCTCAGTAAACTAGGATTAGAGGTCCCATTCAACCCAACTATTCCCCTGCTGGATATTTTTCCAGAAGAACTGAAAACATACCACAGTGATGTATATGCGCCCACATTTATAGCAGTACAATTTGTCATAGCTAAATCTTGGAAACAACTCAAATGCCCATCAAGTGAGAAATGGATCAAAAAGCTGTGGTATTTTTATACTATGCAGTATTACTCAGCTATAGAGAAAGATAAACTGGAGGCTTTTATAGGTAAGTGGATGCAATTACAGACCATACTCCTAAGCGAAATAAATCAGACTCACATGTGTAAACATCATATTGTTACCCTAGTGTAAGAATCTAAAAGGTACAGTAGATACTGTGAAAGGGAAAGAAACTGCTCAAAAGGAAAGAACAACTGGGATGAGGGAAAAGAGAAAAGAAAGAAAGGAAGGGAAAAAACACACACAAGATAGCTAAGGTAGTTATACTACTAAATTCTATTGGTTTATTGAAAGGAAGAGTTGATGTGCAATTGATCAGTCTTATAGGCCTAGATCTGGTTATCTGAGTAACCACTCTGAAGATAACAATACGTGACACAACAACCATTGTTAATTTCCTATCACCTTGTTCTGAAATTCTGTATCATTTTTATGTTGTTTTGTTTATGTCTTTGTTTTTGTTATTTTGTTTTTATTCTGTTCTTTTTAAAATAAAAATTTAAAAATCTCCTGCTGAAATGTTTGAAGCAGGAAAACGACATGACCGGGTTTGTGGTTTAGAACCTTCCCGGGAAGGGCGTGGTGTGTGTGCTGTAAGGGGCTGGGTGGAAGGGAGGGTGTGCAGCCGTGGGAGCTCACATGCAGTCGGCTGCTTGCGCTCAGCACTTCGCCTTCTGCTACAAGTGTCTGAATGAACGAATGCGTCTTCTCTCAGGGTTCTCGTGTACGACATTCAGATGAGGGTGCTGCCTGTGGAGTTGGTGGGCTACCTGGAGCACCATGACTGCACACCCTGGCCACTCCGTGAACCTATTAGTGGTTTTCTATTTGAAGACAAAAAGAACTTAGAAAGCGCCTAATTTAGAAATTTTAAGAATATTGATTTGCAATGACTGTGAGATAGGATCATAGATGCATAAATTTTAGGCTTTTGTGTTTGAGGATCGTATGACCACGTGAAGATAAAAGACTGTCGCTGAAAAAAGAAATGGAGGAGGAGGTGGTTCAAAGTTAGGCTAGGAGGTAGTTTTCCAGATGTGTTGAGAAGAAGGTGGCTTTGGGACATCTACCAAGAAAACCTAGCGCTGGATCAGGAAACCGGCTAGTCTGAGGAGGGAAAGACTGGCGGTGGAAGAGCGTTGCAGCCCAAACAGGCGCACTGTAGATTTAATTTTAAGCACAATATTTTCTTCTAATTCTAGATATAGTTCGTGGAAACTACCTAACATTGACTGGCTAGAAGTAGGTAACTCCACATAATATAGGGATGGGGAATCTAAACAGCAGCCTCTACTTCTGTCAAGACACGCAGTAGGGTGACCATGGGAGAGGCCCACTCACCCTGCGACTGAGACTGCAGCGGGTGGAAGTTTAGTAGGAATGGCCGTCACCGTGTTGGGGAAAGCGGTCTCCAGGGAAGCGCTGTCCCTAAGACCTCACTCAGAGCCGCAGAGGAGTGCAGGCGAGTCTGCTCACAGCGAGGAGCACGTCGGGGACCCTCTACGTGACTTCGGGGTACCATGGAAAGTTACTGAGGAGTGGTGCCAGGAGCTGCCACTCTGCTGGCAGGGGAAGCTTTTGGCTCTGGGCTGTGGAGAAGCTGTGCGCAGGTGCCTGGAGCAGGACAGTCCCTGGGGAGAGCCGTGCTGCTGGTCTGGTGCTGGAGAGACGGCGCTCTAGGAGCCTGAGGAGAGGAGCCGCTGGGTGCAGGAGGGAAATCCAGAAGTCTGCTTCTCTCCCAGTGCCTCTCCAGGCTCCTCTAGTTAGAGTGTGACATGCAAGTTTGAAAAGGGAAAATTTCAAGGGCTTCAGTGCAGTATCGCAGAGCAGCCATTAGGGAGCGCTTCGGTGTGAGGCGGCACCCTGGTAACCGGCAGATTCGCACTTTGCCCCTTGGTGCTTTCTTGTTCGTTGCAGTTCATTTTACCTCATTGTGTGACCTTTGGGGTCACTGTAATGGTTTTCTTTTTGGCAAATGGCCATTTATGAGAAGAATAAAACATGCAAATAGTAAAAGTATAAAGGTGAAATTTCAAGTGTCTAACGGGCTTCAAACCAAAGCTCTCCTGCTTGCTGACTGAGTGACCTTGTATATTACGTTACTTTTGTAATACGCTAATATTCTATGTTCTTATTTTATGAAACAGATCTGTGACAAGGGGATTATTGTCACTCAGTTTTTACGAAGGAGTTACAGGCTTCCCATGGGTAAAAATCCTGGAAGATGACTCAGGTGTCTCCGACTTAATAGTTCTGGACGAAGCTTCCCTGTTCACCTGGTACTCAGATCGCATTTCTAGGTATCCTGTCCTTGTGCCTATTTCTAAAGCAGGCATTTTACTATAATGTCGTCTATTTTATCATTTTCAATTGAAATTGTTCATCCCCCTTTCAGGAGGACGCTACAGAATTTAAAAATTGTTATCAAAAGTACTTAAAAATCTCAGTTACCGAGAGTCCCCCTCCGTGCTGTCATTACGAAGCCCGCCTTCGGCATTTGCACTGTATGTTACCCGCCTTTCCCGCAGTCTCCGCAGTTACCGCGCACAGAAGGTTGTCGGCACTTGTATGAGGAGAGGCACCTTGCCAGACCCTTCGCGCTCTAAACTGCTACGCTGGGGACTCGGGACGCCTTTCAAACACTCCGTCCTCCCCGGGCTCTTAGTCTTACCGACTGTGCTCCTAACGTCCCTCCGCATTCTCCTCCTTAAACATCTTTGCACAATCTTTCTCTTCCCAGTGGTTCCCAGTGGGTTCCCGGACAGCCTGAACCCCTTCCTTGATACGCCTCATTTAAAAACTTGGCAAGTACTTAGAACTGGCTTTGGGTCACATTTTGCCTGTAAAATCCCCAGAAGCCATTTATGTTGTGTCTATAAAGTCTTCAAAGCTTCCGGTGTAGAGCAAATGCTGTATCAGTGACACCCCAGGCAAGGTTTACTTTTTGTTGTTGTTATTGTTGTTATTTTCTATCAAAGATAAAATATGTGGGGCCATTAAAGAGACGGTTTTGTCCAGACTGTTGAAATAGCAAGAGGACTCATTAAAGGGGAGCATCTCAGTGAAATGTAAGTAGGCCTGAGATTTTTACAGATGGAAGTAAAAGAAGTCATCTGTGAGTCTTGTGGGAATCATGAGGAAGGATAGAGAGGGTCTTATCCCAGAAAATGCGCACAGAGAGGTCATTTGCAATTAGCTGTTTATGGAGCTCGAATGAATTGAAGGGCTGGGTTTCTTAAGCATCTCTTCTTCCCAGGGGCACAGGACTCAAATAAAGTTCAACACTGTCAGTAGCTACCTCTTTCTTCGAGATAAATGAATATCACTCATTGAGGAATGACCCGGAACTGATCGTAAACATCCTGGGTGGAGGTGAAGCAATTCTCAGAAATAGTCCTTCAGGGATTCTTGTTGACACTGCTCCTGCAAATCCAGTTGAGCCATAAATTTTTTAGGTGGCCATTTTAGATGTTTGAGGACCCAGGGATATAAAGAGGTGGTTTCTAGGCAACCTAGAGTCTGGGTAGGGATTTGAACAGCCGGGTTGTAGTCTTGGGAGATATTATCAGGTGGGAGGAGGAAAAATTGGAAAAATTAGTCTGGAGGATGGTGCCCAAATATGGAAGAAAACCAGGAGAACTGGAAATCTGGTAACAGCTGATACCTGTGTAGAGTAATAGGGTCCAGTCCAATTACAGACACCAAGTGGTGGTATTTCTGAGGAGCTGATGGAATCAGTTCAACTTCTACCAGACAAGACAGAGTCTGCACAACCATCAGTAACCTCAGGGTTCTTATATTGTGACAAACACATGAAGGAAATCATTTTATAGAGAGAAAAGTTTTATTTGGTTCAAGGTTTTGGAGATTTCAGTCCCTGGTCTTGGCCTCCTTGCCTTTGGGCCTGTGGCCAGGCAGTACCTCACAGTGCAGAGCATGTGACAAAGAGAACTACTGACCTCATGGCAGCTGAGAAGCAAAGAGACAGGAAAAGTGGGGTCCCAATATCTCTTTCAAGGGCACACCACTAGTGACCTACCCTCCATGAGACCCCCTCTTAAAGGTTGCAGCACCTCTCAAAAGTGCCACAGTCTAGGGGGCCAGCCTCTCTCATGTGGGGTTTTGGAGGATGTTTCCAAAACATAGTCCATACAACTTATAAAAAGGGGGAAATAGTTTAAATACAGTGAACACAGAAGAATTTGACAACCTGGAAGGATATGTGAGAAACAATACACAGGTTTCCATGGAAACAAAAAGGTTTTTCACTGTAGCATTTAAGCTACAGATGAAAAATGTATTCATAAGCTTTTAGTAACATTTAGTTTCATATCTCTTTGCCTTAAAATGTATTTTTAAACCTGGTACAAATACAGAAAACTAATCTTTGATATTATGTTAAAACTCTTTCTTGAACAAATAATTAAAATACACAAAGAAAGCGTTTATGCATATATTCATCTGAAGAAGATGAGAAATTGCTACATATTGACTTAGAAAGAAAATTTGAAAGACTCAGGATGAGTCCAAACTAAGAGATATTTTAAAGCATACATCCTTTATAATATTCTATGATTTTGGTCCTATAATGCTAAAATCTGTTTAAATTCACACACACATAATATGAGATCTAGGAATAAAAGTCAGTACTACGTGAAAAGCGTATTTCAAGGTTTCAACAAGTCTAAGCAAACCTTATGTTAGAGCCTTGTGAAAACTATGATTTTGTGCAATTATCACTGAGCCATCTACCAGCTTCTGCAATCTGATTGTTACCTGATAGTAACAGGCAGTGTGAAATTGAACGGCAGTGTGACAGTATTGTTCTAGAGGGCAGGTGTAAGAGTAGCTTGACATCAAAACGAGGACAGTGGATAATAGCCTGAGCCTCACCTGGAAGCCGGTAGAGAAATGGTGTGTTAGGCAACGCCCCACATCCCCTGAGTTGGTCTATAGCCTTGATGCTTATGTGTGCTTTCGGTAGGTGAAGAGTTGTCTAGAGGACTTAGAGCCTGAGGGAGACTGTGGCTTGGGGGAAGGCGTTCAGAAATCTGCACCATCAGTCTAACAGGAGCTGGCTGTTGCATGCTCTGAGTCCCTTGCCGCCAGGGTATTTGTGAATTTTGCCATTATCACTCATCGATAGGCTCAGTCTCCAGTCAGCAGGCAAGGGAACAACCGGAAGACAACAGATAAACCAGCTCTCTTAGGCTTAAATCACTGAATCATTTTATTTAAGTGAAAATGTTTTGGAGAACTTCATGACCACATCTTCCATTTGCATTGAGTATAAAATCATTTTTTGGTTATTATAACAAACCTAGCCAGCCAGCCCAGTGTAAAATGAAGTGATGAGTATATAAATGTCACTTTTTCTCAGATAGGATATAGTGAATGCAAATGGTTACTAATAACACTAGATGTTGATGTTTAAGTGCTGGTATCATGGTTGAATGGATAGATACATGGATCTATGACATTAAGAACCTTTTACAATTATTACAGGTCCTCAAGTCTCAGGAATGCAGAATTTCCAAAATGTGAGGGGTGAGTGACGCTCATTTATGGTGGATTCACTTGATAATTGTACTTTTTCTGTTTTTATTAGTATATTTTTACATCCAACCTATAAAGGAAACAGAATGCTGGATACCACAGTAGACGGTGTGCCAGGGAAGACAGGTCTTTATTTCCGGTGAATGTATCATGTACGGGGAGAGATAAGCAATAAATAATTCAGAGAAGAAAAAAAGGTTGGTTAGATATATTATTAAGAATTATGTAGAAAATAGCCATGATGATGTAGCAGAGCATGATTAAGGGGACCGTTAACAAAGGGCTCTGACACGCAAGCTGAATCGTGACAGATAAAGTCCCACAGGGTGGCTGGGCAGGGTACTCCCCATGGAAGCAACAGAAACACGAGGGCTCTGAGGTGGGAATGACGTGGACAAGCTCCCAGACGGAAGACAGGGCACTTCCTTAATTACAAAGCTCTGTTTCTATTTTATGTAAATAAGGAACGTTGAAGCTGGGCTGAAGGGAGGAGAGGGGAATGGGCAGAAAAGAGGAATCAAGTGTATCGCGTACAGGTGCGAATTCCCTGTGATGAATGCGATCTTTATGTGTCTAAATGTACCAAGAAACGTAAAAAATAACAGGAAGACGGGCACTGTGGCTGGGGTAGAGTGAGGAGAGAAAGCCGCTGTGGGCCACAGCTGGTGAGGGCTGGTCACGTCCCGGGGCCACGCTGCCTGCGTGGGGAGTTGAGCGTGTGGCACATCCTGAGGGTGAGGGGAATCATTCGGAAGGGAGAGGAGAGGTGAGACCCAAAGACCATAGGAAACAGCGACTGCAAACCCGTCTCAGCAAACAACGCTCTGAGTTTTGTGGCCCGAAAAGTGAGCAACTGGAGGCTCCTCAGCCGGTGTCTCTGCGGTAGCCGTGTGAGAACTGAGGACACTTGCGACGGTGTATTTGAAAATATCATCTTTGTCACAGACACTGAGCACAAACACAGGAACCTTGCCAAATCCGTCTGTTCTCCCGAGAACACACTCCCTTGCGTGATCGTTCCTCGGAAACTTTACTTCCCGGCAAGCCTTTCAGTCCTGGTGAAGCCGGGCTTGTGGAGCCAGCAGGATTCAGAATAGGGCAGCTTATTCCATATGTAAATTTATTCCAAGGAACCGGCTAACAGTCAAGGTGAGCTGAGAAGGTGCAAAGTGTGTAGGGCTCTCAGGAAGTGAAGACGGGCAGCTCAGACACGGGCAGAAGCTGATTTCCAGGGGTGGAATTTCTTCCCCCGCTTGGGAAGCTCGACCTTGCTTTGGAAATTTTCTGACTGTTTAAGTCTGTCTCACCCGGATTATACAGGCAATCCGCCTTATCAAAAGTGCTAATTAGGAACTACCATTACATCTGCAAAATCCCTCGTAACAACATCTAGATTAATGAGTGTTTGAGTAGATGGGGACTTTATCCTGGTCAACTCAATATATCAAAAAAGTAATCACAGCAATATTAAGCTATTATTTTTAAATCTAAATTCAGGAAAGGGTTAACGGTTTCTTACAAGGGTTACCATGTACTGAATCCTCATTCCCATCACCAGGTGACACTGTTGTGCTGGTAGCCTACGGATGTCCTTATTACAAATAACGAGAGGACTGATCACCGTTATCTATTTGGATGGTGATAGCTTAATGACATCATTTTTGTCACAGAAAAGAGATTTAGAAATACCAATAGATTTAGAAATACCAAAAGATTTTTGTTTGTCTTTTGATGCTGGGAATCAAACCTAGGGTCTCTTCCTGGGCAGGCTTTCTACCCCTGCACTGCATCCCTAGCCAGAGAGTTAAGTCTTATGAATTCATCTATAAAGCCCTTCCTGAGGTTAGGAATTTTAGGGAGTTTGAGCACATTCTCAGTGAATAGTGGAAGTCAGTTTACAAGCAGAAATCACTTCCAGGTAAGCATTTCAACTACATTTCTTCATAGAGACTTCGGCTCTACAAAGCTCTAGTAATTTGTTGGCATTTATTTTTCTAATCAACTAGCTACCTTCATGACAGTTTTGGTTTCAGGAATTTTATATTCATTTCATTAAAGAAAGCTCCCAAAGTTGTAAGGTTTAAGCCCAGGAACAAGGGATTCTCCTGCGTATGAATTTTTAGATTCTATTTTTTAAACCAAAAACTCAAATGAGTCACCCAAGCTTGACTGTCTCTTTTAAAATTTTACAAAGAATAACCAGCTAGTTTTTTGTTTAACTGTCCCTAAACCAAGTTAATTCCAAAGAGAATTCATCTACTTGAGGATAAATCTCAATAAACAGCTGGAGTTTCCTTCAGAGGTAATATTCCGGCTTCTACAGAATGTGTAAGGAGAGTTCTAAGGACTCAGGAGTTTCTTGTGACTCTGAAGTACATATCTGCAGTCCTGTGGGAAAGCATCAACTGCTAAGATACAGAAGTTAACATTCCATAGTGCTGGCATTGGGCAAATTGAAAACATCATTTATTTATTACTCTGTTTAGAACTAGTTCCAATTTTATTCATTTTGTCTTATTGCTATAAAACAAAACATGGTCACATGGCTAAAGCAGAACTTACACAAATAGTAATGAGTTCATTCCTCTCCTTGTCCAGTTCCCACTGCCATGGAATTCTTGCAACCACGAGTTTCTGGGTATCATTTTCTAGCTCCTTTATACATTTCTTACTTTAGATTTTTGACTCCCATTTTCCTTTGTCTTTTATTAGATATATTTTTCTTACCCTTTCCTCAAAATTTTTTAAAATTAAATTGAGCTGGTATAATTTAGATACACAGAATGACCACTTTCATCATAGAGAATTTGTACCTGTACGTCACATATCCTGGGTCCTCCTTTTCTCACCCATACACCTCCCTGCAACCCCTCCCCCCTCCTTATTTACTAAACTTTGTTCCCATTTTATCCTTCCCTTACCCTCTTTTTCTTTTGTCTTCCTTCCTTTTCCCCTCCCCTCTACTTAGTTCCCCTCTCTTTTGAACAATTTCTTCCTATTTCTCAATACCTTTTACATACTTTGGTTCTTATTTGCCTTTTTGGTTTCTGATACCAAAGAAACAATGTGATATTTACACATGTGTGTCCAATTTATTTCACTTAAGAGTATGGTTTAAAGGTGCATCCATTTACCTAGGAATGTGTCAAGTTTATCCTTCTTTATGGCTGACTAATACTCCATTGTATAAAGAAACCCATATCCTTTTTATCCATTCCTGATGGATGGAAATTTGGGTTGTTTCTAAGATTTAGCTATTACAAACTGGTGCTATAAACATGAGTGCGCATATTTCACTGTGGTGTAGTGTTTTTAATTCTTTCTGAAAGATACCCAGCAGGGGAATGCTGGGTCAAATGGGACTTCTAACCCAAGTTTTTGAGGAATCTCCACACTGATTTCCCCAGAGGTTGCAGCAGTCCACACTCCCACCAACAGTGGAGAAGGGTACCTTTTCCCCTGCAACCCTGCCAGTGTTTGTTGTTAATTAATTTTGTAATAATTGCCATTTTTCCTGGAGTAAGAGGCAATCTCAGCATTGTTTTAATTTGCATCTCTCAAATAACCAGTGATGTTGAACACATTTTCATATCTTTGTTTGCTGTTTGTATTTCTTCCTCTGAGAAGTGTGTATTTATCTCAGATGCCTGTTCTAGGATTGGATCTTTAAATTGGAGGGCCCAATTTTTTCAATTCTTTATATATTTTAGATATTAATCCTTTGTCTGAGGAACAGCTGGCTATAATTTTTTCCACTCTGTGGCTTGTCTTTTCACTCTGCTGCTAATTTCTTTTGCTGTGTTTTTTTTAGTGTGTTTTTAATAGGATGGGATCCCAGTTGTTGATTCTTTGTAGTATTTCCCCTGTGATTGAGGTTTGTTCATGAAGTCTTTGCTTATGCTCATGTCTTCAAGTGTTCTACCTATTCTCTCTTCCACAAGACTTAGTGTTTCTGTCTTAGTATTTAGATCTTTGATCCATTTTGATTTTAGTTTAGTATATGGTGATAGACATGGGTCTAGTTTTAGTCTCTGGCATGTGGAAAGCCACTTTTTCTGGCATTCTTATAAAAGAGACTATCTTTTCTGCATCTTCTAGTCTGTTTCATTGATCTTCAGGTCTGTTTTCTTCCAGCACCATGCTGTTTTTATCATAGTAGCTCTGTAGTGTAATTTCAAGTTAGGGATTGTGATGCCCCTGCCTTGCCTTTTTGACTTAGGATAATTTTTGCTATTCTGGGTGTCTTCTGGTTCCAAACGAATTTTAGAAATGTTTTCTGTAGTCCTGTGAGGTATGGTAATGGTATTTTGATTGGGATTGCATTAAATCTGTATAGCAATTTTGGGAGTTTGGCCTGCTGTGCACTTGGCCATCCATTGTCCCTCCAGCTGCTCTCCTTGGGTGACAGCTCCTCCTCAACCCGAGGGCATTCTTCTCGAAATTCACGGAGCATCTCTCTGGGGCCAGCAAGGTCGTATGTGTGTTTAGCAGTCAGGGTGCCCAAGGTGTGAATGCTGCCGTCCATGCTGTGGTGCACATGGGAATATACACGAGGACGAAAGTGGACTTTATCTATGAGGGCTACCAGGGCATGGGAGATGGAGATTCCCACATTACAAATTCTCCCATCACTTAATTTTTGATATATGAAGACATTATTTTGACATAATTAAAATTACTTTTAAACATTGGGAAATTGAGCACATTTATAGTTATTGATATTTTAGACATTTGATTTGTATTTCTCAGCTTCTTTATGCTATTTTAGATTCATGTTGAATGATGATGAAGTGAACGTATTTCATTTTCCTCTCTGCTATTCTGTTCCACATAATTTCATCCAATATGAGTTTCTGTGTGCTTGCTTTTACTTTATTAAATTTTCTTATACAACTACTCCTTGTCAGTGTTAGGTGGAGTCTTGTTATCTGTCATGAACAAGGATTCTTTCTTCTTATCCTCCCATGTTTTAACTGTGTCATTTCTACCTCTTCAGGCATATGGTTAACACTGCTTTAATATCATATTGAAACACAATCTGTGCATACCACCAAATGGTTGTTTTTGAGTTTCTTGTCATGTCTCGGTTTATCTTATCATAATTTCCTCAGAGAGGACTCTTGAGAACAACAGTCTGTCAATTCATTGATACTGAACTTACCTATACATTTAGATTTGAAGAGCACCTTGAGTGTGTACAATGTTCTTTCCTTGATTGTCTTGTAGGTGTGCTCTGCTGCCTGCTCATTTTGATCATTCCTATGGAGACACATTCATTCAAGACGGATTTTTTCCTTTTTGATCATTTTGTCTGTTTGGCAAATGATTCTCCTTTTATACTAAAATCTAATAACCTTATGTGCTGTGTTGTGATTTTGAGTATTTTGACTCCATTATTCCTGGAATATACTGTGTCCTTTTGTTATTTCAATCAGGTTGTCTTTTATTAAAGGGCATTTTTTTAAGTGATGAAATTTTGGTTACTTTCTTAAGGATTTACTTCAGTTATAGGGCTCTTTTGTATCTATTTTTGACTGTCTTTGATGGCTGCTTTTTCCAAGTCATTCTTTTATGAAATTCTTATTTGTTACCCTTGTTTTTCTCCCTTCTAGCTCTATGTTCTTCACTATATTTCCATGTACCCTATTTTCCTTTGTGGTTCTATTTTGTTTTATTTTTCCTTTTTTTTTACCTTACAGTTCATATTTCATTACTTTTTTATGCCTTCATCTTTTTCATAAGTTCTTTCACTTTTATTCTTACTTCATATATATAGTTGCTTCTTTAATGTTTTTAAACTTAAATTTTTCTTAAGTGCTTGCTAAAAGTGTCTGTTTATGCAACAGCCACGTTTTTTTTCCCCTGGTGGTGGTCTGCTTATTATAATACTTTTGTGTCCATATCTGCTAGTTAATTCTTTTCTTTTTAAATGAATGAACTTTAACAGGTTGGATTTTCATAGATGTGGAATTGCAGCGTGTCCTAGCTGAGAGGTTGGGGTGTGTGAGCAGGGAGGCCTTGTATTTTGATTCCCACCTGTGATCTTCAGGAAGTCCCGCCCTTTGTGTTTCTGTGAGCCAGACTGGCTCAGGGAGGATGCTGCTTGCAGCGTGTTCTCTCCTCTCCAGCGCCCAGGATAAAAATGAAGATGAGGCGTTCCTGCTGAGGAGCGGGCCTCTCCCCCAGTGAGCGCCCACTTGCCCTCACACTCCCTGATAGTTTTCCATAATTTTGCCCAATCTCAGCTTTTTGGCTGTTCTTCATATTTTCTAAAAGTTGAATTTGTTTGCTGGGCTATTTTTCCCATTTTCCTGCTAACTTTGTGTAATTGCCGGGAAACAACAGGAAAGACGCTGACATGCTCCCATGTCTGTGCTGGAAGTGGAGACTTGTGCTGGCTTTTAATCCTAGTGAAGATGCCACCGTGTTATAATGTTCATTGTCTACTTCTTTTTCATATTCCTTTGCTTGATATTGGAAGTGGTCCTTAGTCCAGCTGTAACAACCTCATTCCCCCGTACTCCTTACGTCTCACGCTTCTGTTAAATTGTAGCAGTAATGCAGTCCCCTCAGCGGGAGTGCCTATTTCTCCATACTTTTATTCATTTTATTCCCTCTCTTAACATTTCTGTTCCCACTGGGCAATCCTTTCTCAATTCCATGTTTGCAATTATCAATTAAAATCCTGCATGAATTACAAGAACTTCACCAGATAGTACCTAATTCTTTAAGCTTTCCCCCTGACTCTATGGGTTTTTATATAATTTTAATGTTTTTGTGCATACTTTATGATGACTATTGTTATGGTTTGTGTCTCAATGTCCCCCCAAAGCCTCATGCAATCCTGGGTGTGGGTTTCTAGAGTTTTTCTTGATCCGTGGTCCAGTGCTGGGATTATGGGTATGAGTGCTGCATCCACCCTGGGACGGATAGTTTGCATACAGTGTAAGGGAGGGAAAGAGCCTTACCCTCTGCCACTCCTCCTGTTTGCTCTTGTTGCTTTTGCTGTTTTCCACCACCGTGAATGGCTGCCTTGTTGCTTGTGCCACCCTGCCATCAAGCCAGCCAAGTAGGGGCTGAGACCACCACAAACTGTGAGCTAAATAAACCTTTTCTTCCTTATTTTGGATGTCAGGTATTTTTTCCCAGCAATGAGAGAAAAATAACCAAAACAGCTATATTCTCATTGTACTGTGTACTATTGCGTATGTTGGTTTGGTGTCTTGGGTACTGCTCCTCTTTTCTACCGCTGGAGAAAAGCCTATGACTTAGTCATATTTGTGCCCCATTTACGCTCAAGCACGGAACACTGTGCATAGTGTGTGTGCAATAAGCATTCACTGAAATGATAAAATTACACAAAAGGCTAAAATTATTTTCCTAAATGTGTAGCACAATTTCCTCTCACTTCTTGCTGATGTACAATATAACCATTCATGGGGATAATTTGGTGCTTTTTTTCTGAAGCCACAGATCTCTGCAGACCGAAGTGTCTCATAAGGATGTGATGGCAGATGCATGTACTTAGGCATGCAGACCGGAAAACTGTCCTTTGATTATTTTCATTGTTTTATTTCAATACAGAATAATTTGTTCTTAGCTTTTACAAGTGTTTGACAGCTGTTAAGTAGATTAAGTAACAAGAATGGCAAATACAAGATTCTTCAGTTCTCTACCCTTAAACTATAAATGTATTAATAGAAAAATTTTGTTTAAAATTCACTTTTTCACTTAATGTAGAATGAAGAGTAGAAGCTTAGAGAAAATCTCCACAAATACAGTCTTGACTTAAGCAACATATACTTTTTAGAAAAATAAAATTTAGGAATTTTCTCCCCACTGTTTCATTTAATTGGGTCTCTTACCCAAAGGAATTCACACATTATTTTCTTCCTCATTTTGTAGCTTTGAAAGCTGTATTTGATGAGAAGAACCTGTTCCCCAAAGAAATGCTGGATCGAGAGAGAAAAGCCAAGCAATTATGTCAAGAAACAACTTGTGAAATGAAGATAAAAAGAAATAAGAAGCAATTATTATTGAAAGAAAAATAAATATTTCATTGTCACATGCAGTAGTTGCATAAAATGCAGGAAAAGAATCAAGAATTCTGTTCCTTTCTTTTACTGTAATTTGAACTTTTGGAAATTTTATCTTCAGACGATGTTTTATTGCTGCTTTTATTAATCACTTTCATTTTCTCCTACTCTTAATAATATTAAGACTGGAGTCAAGAAGGGGAATGTCAGTTGGTATTCTTTTCTCAAATGCTTTTATGTAAGAACATTATAATTCTAGAACAAAGTATTGTAATTAGTTTTCTAATAGCTTCCATTGGTAAACGTTTTTGTCATTTTTGATTATAAAGTCTATATCCAAAATCCCAGCACAGGGAAATCTACAAATGTGAATAAGAAAATTGTTCCCACTTCTTTTCATTTTCTATATTTTTCCAGTGATTCTGATCACAGCAATTAGATGTCAATTGCAGTCTTTCATAACATTTCTTTTAAGATATATTTTACTTTAATCATACATATCTATGCTGTACAATGTGATAATTTGATACATATACAGAATATGTAATGATCAAATCAGAGTTTGTAACATTTCTGTTTAAATATTTAACAATATTTGATCATTTAATGATTATACGTACATCTGGGGTGTAGTGTGATACATAGTGTATGCATTTTGACAAATTATACAAATTATACAATACTGTATCAAATCAGTATTATCAATGTTTACTGTCCATTTTTATTATCTCATATTCATTCTTTTCTATATTTGTGGAGAAATTACTGCATATGATTTACATCTATACTAGACTTTCTAGTGGGCACCAGAATTGAATGGTCTAGCACAGCCTAAGAGGTAATGGCCTTACAAAAGTCAAAGGCCCTGGGGCTACATAAAGGGCTAACTCTGCACAGATGGCAAAACAGGAAAATTTCTCTCTCTTTTCTTTTTTTTTTTTTTGTCTTTTTGAGACAGGGTCTTGCTATGAAGTTCAGGCTGGCCTTGAGCTCTTTTTGTAGCTCAGACTGGTCTCAAACTTGCAACGATCCTCCTGCCTCAGCCTCCCGAGTGCTGGGATTACAGGCGTGCACCACCACGCCTGGCTAGGAACATTTCTCTTTTAGGAAACAGGTTCTGAAATCTATTGCTTCCCTTTTTGACACTTTTTTTTTCTACATATCTCAATTTTGTTATGCTGTTTTGTTATTGTATCTTTTAGAAATTGCTAATAAATTCATTTACATAACTTTGGTTGCTTAGAATATATTTATATTTTAGAGAGCCCTTTCAAAACTATTTGTGAGGCTAGTGGCACAAGCACCTGCCTGGCAAGTGCAAGGTCCTAAGTTTGATTTCTGGTACCAAAAAAAAAAAAAAAAAAAAAAAAAGTTTCTATTCAAAACTATTTGTGTTTTAAAAAGAATTTTGCAGTAGTACATATTCACAAGGTAAATAACCATATAAGGGGACTTGCTTCGTATAGCAGCTGTGAAAGTTCAATGCATTTAAAGCTTACAGTAACTTATCTCTTTTAATTTTAAAATCTGCCACTTTGAATCACTAGGGGATTCCTAATTTTCAATGACGGTGGGGACTGGAGTCAGATCTGTCTTACTCAAAGCAGTGGTGTTTGCCTGTTACCGTTCTGTTTATTACTTAGAATAAATTCAGTGACGTGAACTCTGTCGGTAATAGTTTCCAGTATCAGTAGACAAGTGACTGGGTTTGGGGGAAGGTGGAAGCCGGAAGGTCTGCAGAAGGAAACCGCCCAGTCCATCCGTATTTACGTGCGCGCAGTCGGACACCGCGATTTCTATGTGCGCCGCTTCCCTCTCCACGGAGTGCCGATCGTGTCAGGGAAAAAGGTAGAAGAAACGCGCCTCTGTGTACGGATGTGCGTTAGGAGGGAGCCGAGTAAGAGGATGTTCTTGTTTTAGGGAAATATACAATGGGGTGTTTAGATGTGAGGGAAAACTATGCTTGTAGCTTGCTCCCAAATAATTTAGAAGCTATTACGTAGTGTAATATATAGCTACATTATCCATCCATTAGTCTACCTCTCCGGGGATGTACCTAGGTGGAGTTCACAGATGGAAGTGAGGACAACCGGGAAAACAGAGGGGGAGATGTGGAAATGGTAGCTCTTCTCACTACACCTGCAAATCTAATGTCAGTTTGGACATATTCCCACGTAATTTTTTTAAGATTACAGAAACTTGCCATGGGCCAAAATGTTTCTTGAGATGTTCAAGCGGAAAATAACTGTCTCTTGGGGATGTCTGAAGGAATTTTCGCTCTGGATGAGCGGTTTGACTGGATAATCCATCATTTCAAAATCAGAGGGTGTGATTTATGAATTGTAGGTTGGTAATAGTACAAGGCAGTGAAATCTAGTCACATGCCCAAAAATTTAGAGGAATATTAAGACATTGAAAATATGTAATCCGAGTACAAAATACTCTGTGAAGGCTCTTTTCCATCATCCATTCATCCGTCCATCCTTCATCCATGCACACATTAGCCAATTGTGGAAGACATATGCAAAGACTGTTAAGATATCAAGTAATCAAATATAAATAGAATGCACTTATCCAGCCACCCAATTTCTAGAGTGGAGCCACATAAGATACAGCGTTTCATTAAGTAAATATTGAATGAGGCAACTACTTTTTCTGGTATAATTTGGAAATTAATTTGCTACATATATTTTGCATTTTACACAAATCTGAAGTAGTTTGGTTCATAAACACCGACCTCCTCTCAATAGCCTTGTATGTGCAAGACACTATGTCATGTATAATTCCATCTTTAATTCACTTCAGGGCCTCTTCTGTGAAAAGAGTTAAGAGCAGTTTTTCAGAAATATATTTAATAAGAGTAGAACCATTAAATCTGTGACAGTCTTTTTTAATATTACGATTTATAATATTTAGAACAAAACATGCACAAAAATGAGAAAGACATTTAGTTTTTGTCTTACCCTTTCATAGCTCACAGCGTCTAATTGTGCTGGGCAGGTAGCAGGGTCCTGCCTGTCAATTGTTACAAAAGCTAGAGACATTATAAACTGTTGCTGAAATTAACACTTGAGTCAATTATTTCAGATCCATTTGTCTACAATGAAAGGAACTTGTCACAGTAAAATAGGATGTGTCATAATTTTCAATACATGTGTGTATTATGTAGATGTACACGAAATATAATGTAACATTTTTTCTTCTCAGAACATTTTCCTCTTATCACTCAACATACTTGGAATAAACTGACAGAAAAAATTGCTGGAGATTGCTCCATATTGAATGGGGAAAATTAACTTTTAAAATAATGAGAGTGACTGCTTTTATGTGTTTAAAGTTTGGAACTAAGTACATGTTCACTTAAAAATATATATTGCTAAGCAAGGTGATGAGGTGATAACTGATCTTTTGCTATCAGTTGCTCATGTGTTCCCACCATTATTTCTTAGAGGGGGTTGGTGCTGGTGTTGAAGTTTAAACCACGCTGTTTGGAGTTCAGGAATAATTTTTCCTGACTCTACTGGGGCAAAACAGAGTTGTAGACGGGAGAGATTTGTGAGAGTATTTAGCAGGGTTTCACTAATATTTTATGGACAGTTGGGGTATGTTTGTTGTCTATTAAGTGAGTTTAAACCAGAGAGAAGAAATTCATGGTTACTGGTTTTTATTCCGGAAGAGACAGGCAATGCACAGTGAACTGCTCTTCCTAGTAGGACAGAGTGGCTCTCTACGCACCGGAAGGAGGAGTAAGGACCTGCTCCTGGGGGAAGCATGTTGTGATTGCAGTAGTGTGCAGGCATTACTTTGGCCTGCGGTGCTGGTGCGGACGTTTTGTAGTGTTACCGCAGGGGCAGGCAGACACTGACAGATGGATTGTCTTGAACGTTCAGACTATTACTGGCGTGTCGCAGAGCAGAGTAAGTAGGATGACAGTATTCTCGCACTGCACAACTCAGTTTTTGGAAATTATTTATAACGTGTTAAACTAAAGCTAGCAAAAAATTCTTTATATTAGAGAAAGCAATATTACAATAAAAAACAATATGTAGACAACTTTCGGAGGTTCCACTATAGTCAATTAAGAATATTAGTCAGTTGGCAGACTACAGCCTGTAATGGTCGTCAGGCTCCTCAGGTCTCTTGTTACTTCAGAGTTTTCCTAGCACTGAAAAATGTGACCGGCATGCTTGAAGAATTCTATAAAGATAAGTACTTTTTAAAGTTATATACACGCATGAGCTCTTTGTCACATTTTCATTGTTGGGACGCAGTACCTGACACCAACAAGTTAGTGAAGGAGAGGTTTACTTTGCCTTACGTTTTGTAAGTTTCAGTTCAGTGCCGCAGACTTACGCACCTAAGCTGCAAGGGAGAGGGGCCTGCGTGAGGGACGTCTGCTCATAGCATAGAGCCAGGAAGCCGACAGGGACCGGAGGAACACCCTCTCCGCCAGGTTGCACCCCGGTGACCTGCCCTTCTGCCTGGCCCTGCCGACCTCCTGACATTACATTGAGCTGTTGGACCCCATAAGCCAGTGGTCTTCCAAAAGCTCTGCCTGTACGCGCATGAGGCTTCGGAGGATTCTAGATATCAACCATGACAAACTCACTATGTTTGTTCCTCGTGGACTTACCAGAAACAAGGTTATTTGATGATCACCAGTGACGTATTTGCTTACATTGAAACTGAACCAGCTTTCCATTTCTTCTCTCAGAAGCCACTGATAAGTAACACCTCGTGTTTGACATGTAATAGCCACTGAGATGATTCAATGGAACTACAAAATTGAGATAAAAATCCTTTCATTGAAGCATCCACTTTTGTTAATGGCCTGTTTGGAGAGAAAATGAAGTAAAAATTTTCAAGCACATACATATAACGTCAGTGTTTATTATGAATTACGTATGGTTAAAAGTGTTACCTTGACAACATTTGGTAAATCATTAATCTTGTCCATTTGGTAAATCATTAATCTTGTCCATTTGGTAAATCATTAATCTTGCTCGATGTAGAGCATGTATCATTTCACGTTGTTCTCTTTCTTAACAGTTCACATGGGCCTCATGTCTACAGGAAACTCCTCTGACTATTTTACAATTTGATGAATTGTTGAAAACTCTATAAATGTGGCAGTAATTTGTCTCTGCATTGCGGACTTGATTTAGTTTTATTCTTTTTTCTCCCAGGCATTCTGAAATATTTATAATGAGGCACATTGGTAATCTGATGTGTGTGTCCTGTGAGAAACAAAAGAACTAATTACTAGTCAGTTTACAACCTCTGACACATTCTCCCAGATTGTTTCTGCTTTTAAAAGAAGTGAAATAATAGATGAAATAGTAAGATGAGTTTAATGGCTTAAGAAATCTTACATTGTTTCTCTTCTCAGTCCTGGCGTATTTCTTCATCAATCATTAACCTGATCACGTTAGTCTTTCTGAACACTTGTACTTAGCATCTGCTCAGGTTCTAGAGGAATTAATCAAGCACCACTCAAGATAACAGTCTTGTCCTTGATGACCAGGTGTTGCTTCGACAGTGTTCCCAGGAAGCATAGCTCAGTTACTGCATTCCAGCAGTAGCCAGAAGGCAATCTGTGGCGAGTACTTTAAAATTTCATAACTTTTGAATGTGGTACGTATGCAGAAAATTGGCAATTAATGTTTAGTAAATAGAGTACTGTCATTTCAACTGACCTTAGTGTAAAAATCCTTTGAATTAATTAAATTAACATATTTTATTCTCATGAAGGGATTTCATTATGAGTTAGAAGGGCCAGTTCTTCTAGGGTCACTCATTGGGTAGTTTAGTTCCTAGTATTCTGTGCTTTCTGATGAGATTATGTGCCTGAACTGAATGAGGTAAGTGGATTTTTAAAACCAGTTATTTTTCTGAAGTTATAATTTATTAGGTGCTCAGAAATTTTCTGAGAGAAATAGATGTGTAAAAATGTAAATTTTAAATCTGAAAATTATTCATATAAGGATAACTGATGCTAAGATCTACTGAAAAGGAAATACTAAATCCTTCATAATATTTTTCTTATTCTAGTATTATTAATACATAAAGATATACTTAATGAATTACAATTTTATGACTTAACTAAAAGCAAATATTGTAACTAAAAGCAAATATTTTGGTAAAAATTCTGAGAAATTATATATATCAGCACATAATAATACATAAACATTTCTTTTGTGTGTGAAACTTTCTTGCACATTGATTTTTATTGTTGTATTCTCAGAAATGTATGTATTAGTTCAATCCTTAATAAAACATATACTTGAGAATTTATATCTATATTTGTGTTTTACCAATACATTATTTTCTACCAATTGCTTGGAATTGCAATTTAAGGTCTTTTATCTTTGTGAAATGTATATTTAAGGAAATAGAGTTTAACTACAAATATTAATTTTAAAAAATAATAGATAATAATGCCATGGCTTAGTTTTGGAGAGTATTTGACTATTAGTAGTATTGGCATCTGGTACTGGTTCTTAGTAGCTCTTAGCTCCTTTATGAGCCCTCCTAATGATCTGGCCTGCTAATGATCTGCAAAGCACACTAGAAATATTGTCCACTGTTTCTTTAAGGTTAGTGCACTAATCTGAAGGCATTCATGTTTATCTCCAGTGAAGGGCTGTTCTTACTAATCCTACCTTACTTCTACCTACTACAAGTTATTATCATGTATTATTTGTAAAGTAAAATTAATATTACTAAAATTTATGAGGCATCAGAACTAATAAAATTAATTCTGCTCTAGGTATGTAATCAAATGATTGTATTTCCTGTAATTTTACTGGAGGACACTTTAGCGTTGTATTAGTCTTGTGAATTAGTTATAATTTTTAATTGCAGTTATTGTTCTAGTTGTTAATTACTTTGTCAAATTATTCTTTGTAGCTAGGTCTGGTGGCAAATAGCTGTAATTTCAGCTACTTGGGTGTAAGGGTTGGGAATTCAGGCAAGTGGACTGGACAATTAAGTGAGACCCTGTCACAGAGGAAAGAGGGCTGGGATGTAGCTCTGTGGTAGTGTTTGCATTGTATGAGAAACACCCCCAACTCAACCCCAATACATGCTAAAAATTCTTTAATTTAAAAAATTTCTTTCTTCTTTACTATTACTGCATCATTTCTATTTTATTGCCACTGAATTTCTTTACAATTTTCTGCATTTATTTTTCTTTCTTTTGAAAACGTAGGAAGTAGGCTTGGATTATTTTTTCCTTATGAAAGTGAAATTCTCTACAGTATGAAAAAATTGTTGTAAGGAGATTAACCAATTATTGAACCATTTTAGAATACATTGACATCACACTATTATAGGACTAAAATCACACTGAGATGTGTTGGCTTTTATTCCATTTCTGTTCTTGATTGATAAGCCATTTTAGAGAAGCCTGTATAAAAGTTGCCTTTGATATCAGAATTACAGTTATCCCACTGAAATCCATGGAAAAAGACAGAAAATGTAACATGTAGCTGTTTAAATATATTATTGCTATTGATAACATTCCACACTTATTACTTCTCTTTTGATTGAAACTTCAAATATATTGTGTGCTGTTTCTTGAAGAGACATAAAAACACCATGGGCATAGTCTCTATTTCTCATTTTACGTGGTGTTCAGTCAAACAACGGGAATTGCGTAAAATCTTCCCATGCTGGTTCATTCTTAAAGCCTTCTGTTAAGTTTGAAATCTCTTTTAAAAACTAATACTTTTAAATTAAACAATGTACGCAGGTCAGAATGGATAAGATGCTGTTATGGAACCTCCTGTTATTTTTTTCTGGAAGTCAAGCCTCAAAAACGTTGGCTCAGAGAAATGCCGAATTTGCAGTAGACCTGTACCAAACCATTTGCTTATCTCAGGAGAACAACATTGTATTTTCTCCCCTCGCAACGACTTTGGCTCTTGAGGTGGTGCAACTGGGGGCAAAAGGAAAAGCACAACAGCAGATAAGACGAGCTTTGAAGCTTCAGGACGCAGCACCTGGTGAGAGTCTTCTGTTTGATTTTTTGTAGTGGATAAGATATGGCTCAAGTTTACTTTTTAAAGTATTAGAAAAAAGCTCAGGTTCATAGAACTTGAATAAGTGAAATGCATTATTGGAAACACAAAATCATAATAAAATGGAGAATTGTAAATTTAATTTTCACTCATCTATAATAGCTTCCCAAATAAAATGTAACAATAATTTACTAAGGAATTCATATCTATAAAGCTATAATATTCCATATATGTACTGATAGTGTCTTGTTTGTTTTTTATGCTGTTAATTAGGATTAAGTCATGTTTGCATTTGTGTGTGTAACCCATAAAACATATATCCCTTTTTTTCCACTACCATTTGTTGAGTCAGTTTTCCATATCATGTATCTGATGCAAAATACATATGATTTTAAGTTATTTTATTTCATTTGTTCTTGTGGAGATACTACTACTTGCTCAGCATTTCTGCAGCACATTTTTTCTGACAGTTCTCTTACAGAAATAATGCACTCACACCAAAATTATGACCAAGAAAACGCATTAATTTATGCATTTTAAGGCCTTCCTTAATATTTTAATAAGAAATTTTAGGAAAGACCATTTCAATGGTCCAGTAGAGGTCTTTGCTGCCTATAAGCAGTGGTTGATTTGGAGCCGTTGAAAGGCCTGTCACACTGACATGTGTGTGAATCCCACACATTGGGACGTTATGCTTTCGCACACCCCACTAGCAGAGTTGTGGCCCACGTGCCTGGCCATCCCATACTCTCAAGTCCCACAGTGATTCGAATTTTAAATTATGCGTCACTATCGGATATTATGTCTTAAACATCAGAAGAAACAGCTGGATTTTTTTGATTTGGTAATTTGGCTGCTATAGCTATAACTAATTTCAGTATATTTGCCTTAGTGCAGAGTAACTGTAGTTAGGAATTTGTTTTTGTGAAAATACTATTTACAAGTTTTAAATTGCTTCATTTTAAATAAAGGCAATTTTATACAGAAAAGAAGCTGGAGATAAGTTAATTGCAAGAGTTTTCCTTTGTGAATAATGTATAACGAAGCTACTATATTCTAGATTTAGTCTTGATTAATTTCAGCAAATCCCACAGCACCACTCCCAGAAACATTAAATCATATGATATTGCTTTGAAAAGTAATAGCATGTTTGTGAATACATGTAAAGTTGATTCCGTGATAAGCTAGCAAAATTAGAGAGCCTCTGATATCTAAATTCTTTCAAATGGATACATGTTAGGCAGAAATACAGAAGTCTCAATGATCATGGATTGTAAACAAAGTCATCATCATGATACTAAAGCGTCATCAAACGTATCTGTAGCATATCAGCTGCTGTGTTGTGTGCTTGCTCTATATTAAATCTTTTCATATTTATAACTATTCTGTGAGGTAAATATAACTCTATCATACAGACAAGAAAACAGGGAAAAGCAAGCAAGTAATTTGGCCAGGACTAATGAAAACAATGACTCAGCGAGTCTCATAGGTAATAAGAACAGTAATGAAAAATGTTATATTTTCTTTGGAAAAGTATATATGAATAATCAAAGATTAATGCTTTAATACAATTATCGAAATCTACCGCGAGGGCTCTCCACTTCGCCTTGCTAAGGGATGGAGGCAGACACGGACGGTAAGTGCTAGAGGAAGACAAAGTCACAAAGGGAGAAAATAGGAAAAGTAAAACCTGGGAAAGAAAAGAGGGGAATGATGAAAGAAAGAAAGAGAGAGACAGCTCAGAAGAAGGGAGTGAGCAAGCGGACCGCGGGGACAGGCAGAGGAGTCGCAGGCGTCCGGCAGGCAGAGCGGGCGCCTGCGGCGTGGAACAAGGGCGGCCGGAGGCAGAAGCCGGCGCCTGGCAGAGCAGGGATGCACGGCCTGCCCTCACTCGAAGTTGTCGTACTTTGCTCATCATAATTTTTGCATAAAATTTGATTTTAAAGGATTGCATCGAAATACTAGATATCTGAACTGCTGAGGGCTTTCTTAGCATCTCCTTAAATTTTATGCCAAAGCTGAGCGTCCCGTTCCCCGCCCTGCACCCGCACTATTCCTCCACTAATTTTTCGGAAGAATAGCGGTGACTCAGCCAGGCGTTGTTTTTCCTGCTTTGGACTCGTGCTCTGGCTTACTGCGTGAGCACACAACCGTCCTTCTAACGCCCCTAGGGCTTTCCGTGCCCGCAGTTCTCTTTCCTTGCTCAGAATGTGCGCTCGGAGTGCATTCTCCATCTGCCGAACATCTGGTAAGTCTCGTTTGGCTTTGCCTCTAGCAATGCTGCTGACCAAGCAGAGTTTAAACTGCAGATGCTTCTTCATTCTAAGAAGGTTCCGAGGAGGCAGCTGGGGCCAGAGGCACGGATCAGGGGTGGAGCGCTTGCCTGGGGTGAGGCCCCGGGTTCGATCCCCGGCACTGCACGTACGCAGAAACAGCTCAGCACGAACTTCAGCCCCAGCTCCGTAATGAAATGATCACCTGATTTGGCATAAGCGAAGTCACTTCTCGAGTTCCTTATCTCCCTGGATCTCAGATTCTTAGGAATATGGATACAAATTAGGTGATTTGCATGGACTTTTTAACTGAGAGAATCTAGAATTATCTTTCTTTTCCTCTTTGGGTCTCTTCCATGCACACAAAATTGGCCTTTGAATTCTTAAAAGCAGAAGGGACCCAGTACGAATATTGTAGAATGTTTTGTGTAACAACCAAGAAGAAAGGCATCTGCGCCTCCTGATGTGTAGCTTCTCCGTGGTTCTATTCTGAGAAATGAAAGAAACTTGGTCTCCTTGGTCATTAGGGGCCACACATATGTATTCTTTTCAGCCTGGGCTAAATGAGGTCATTAGTCTGAAAATTAAATCAAACTCATAAGATGGATAAGTTTTTATTTTCCTTCAAACTTGTATTCTTTGGTGAAATTTTTTCAGCAACTTCTGAGACTAGTGATTTATCAAAGGGGAGCTGTTTGTCAGACAGTCGTAAGCCTTAAGTACATGACATAAATCCATTTGCTCCGATGAATGAGTTAGATCCATTGTTTCCCTTCCTTTCACTTTTCAGTGCCTTCCCTTTAAAGATGTTCATATGCCACAAATTCCAGAAAATTAATTTCAAATTCTGTCATTTCATTTCTGACCTGAAAATTAGTTTCAAATTCTATCACTTCATTTCTAACCTGAAAATTAGTTTCAAATCCTGTTACTTGATCTCTGACTTTAATTCTCTTGGAGATGCTCTTCCATCTTTATTCAAGAAATCTTCTCTGTAATCTTCCAGCTATTAAAATATTTCTTTCTAAGCTTCAAGCAGCGATAAATGATTGCATATGGATCACAAAAAATTAAATAGATTAAGTTTCTTCCTTTCCTTTTGTAAAGAATTCCAGGGTTCTAAAGGATTACCGAAAGTTCTCAGATGTAATGATATAGAAATAAAATTTTATATTTTAATTCTTTTATATCTTTTTGTATGTCCCAGTGAATAGCAAATCCTGAAGTTTGGAATGTAGTGCGATGTCCTCAGCAGAGGATGTGCAGGTCAAGAACACCAGGCCAGGGAAGCTGGCAGACCCTGGGCGAGACTCAGGCCCAGCAGGCTGCAGCTCCCGTCAGAGCGCTGTTCTCTTCCCACACAAACACCCCGTGGCTGTGAGTTTCTGACAGAAAATGTGCTTCCATACACACGCCCTGTACTTCATGAGGTGACCAAGTAACAAGTCCCCTCAGCGATACTTTGTAAAGCTACTCAGTGGCTATCTTCTAATGATGAACCATGTTTTGTTTTCTTCAGTGGGGATTTATTTAATACAATCAGGTTCTACATTATGAAAGTGCAGTTTTCAGCACTTAACTGAAAAGATAATGAAGATCCTGAAAAAATCATTGTTTCAAAGTGTTTCTGACTTAATGATTGAGTTTTAGGGTTAAGGCAGAAAAGAATGAAAAGTGTTTAACCATTTAGTAATGAGTAGGAAGCTACCAAGAAATACATCAGAATAAATATTTCACATCTGCGTGTACGGCTTCCTGACAGAACAGTGCACCAGGAAAGCGTAGCCAGCGGTGATTCTGTGAGCTGGCTCTGACCTGGCTAGTGGTGATGGCTGAAGTGGTTAAAGATTTTTACTGTTCATGTAGATAGCCGAAGTGTATAGATTCGTGAATCTGAAGAAATAGACAGTGCTAATTACTACACATCTTTACAGATGATTAGCTTGGAAGTTTCAAAATATGGACAGGCACAGTTGCTCAAAAGAGAGGAACTCTTAAGCTGAAATAAGAGGAATACTGAAATGGTTTGCTCATGCGTGGCATACCACCGTTAACCTTCACTAAGGTCCTCCTTCTGTAAGAATCACATGGTCATATTACGCAAAAAATAGAATTCTAAGCATAAATTTCCAACAATAAAAGTGCACTAAATATATTGTAAAGAGGAATGTTTCTTCAGGCTGTATGTATACATGTTCTTGTCCTTTACCAGTTTGAAATTTACGTAGACATTCTTTACATAAAAGTTGATTTTGCTACAACATACATATTTTAAAGGACATAAATGCTTGAAATATTTATACTAACTTGGATCATTAGTCATACCTAAGGGTGCAAGAACGGTCTTACGAATAAGAACGCTTAGACTGCAAGGCTGAAAGCTGTTGTTTTTATGTTGTTCAGTATGTCAGTATACATTATAATTATTTTTTAGGAGAAGAGTTTTCTGTGCTGAAGTCGTTTTTCTCTGCCATCTCAGAGAAAAAACAAGAATTTACATTTAATCTTGCCAATGCCCTCTACCTTCAAGAAGGATTCGCTGTGAAAGAACGGTATCTCCATGGTAACCAGGAGCTTTTTCAGACTATTGTAAAACTGGTGGATTTTCAGGATGCAAAGGCTTGTGCAGAAACAATAAATACCTGGATAGAAAGCAAAACAGATGGTAAAGTTTCCTCTTTTCATGAAATCATTATTTGCCTTTGTGTACATGGTTTTCAATATTCTAAAGACGGACTGAACCTCTTCCTATTCGGCTATGGATCAGAAGGATCAGATCTCCTCTATTATTTAAATTAATGCAAATGTGCAAAACCAAGAGAAATTGTAACCTGTCCCTGAGAGATATCTATTCATAGGATTATTTTTTTCTATGGAACTCTTAATGAAAGAATTACAGTAATAATTTGTTGTTGGAGTCACAGTGATCTTTCATATGTGGAAGCAAACATAGTACATTTGTCCAGGTGGAAGTTCACTCTCTGAATTCCAAATGCCTTTTCCCTACATATGCAGAAAAAATTCAACGCAGCTTAAACAACTGTGTTAATGCTGTATAATAGATATCACTAGTACTATCATAAACACGGTACTCTAACCTTTAATTTAAATGCAGTCTAGCACAGTTCTAACATGACTGAAGAGGTGTGTAACAAGTTTAAAGTCTATTAGCTCTGACTTGAAATTTTAGGAAGCTGCAACCTACTGGAATTCGCTGTATCATCAATCTCTTATGTATGATTTACCTGCAGGAGCAGCTTGAAGCAAAGCCTGAGTGATACCAACAGACACGCAGGAAAAATGCTTTGTCCTTTCTTCACTCTGTCTGAAGGACAGTTAAAGGAATCATCTCGCTAAAGAGAGTCCGTCACTGTCCATGTCCACGTTTGGCAAAGACAGCCTCATATTTACTTCCTAGCGAAAACCCTACTTCCTAGTGAAATAGTTAGCAACGTTCCCTTCCTTCTCAAGCTTGCCAAGTTAGATGAGACACCCTGTCGCGTGCAGGCAGCTGTGCGCAGGACATTTCTGCTTTAATCCTGTCTGAAAGCCCACACTGAATCACTGCTGTGTGTTTTTCCCTGCCTCTCCCTCGACTCTTTTCATAGGAAAAATTAGAAGCATGTTTTCTGAGGAAGAATTCGGGCCTCTGACCCGACTTGTCCTAGTGAATGCTGTGTACTTCAAAGGCGACTGGAAACAGAAATTCAGAAAGGGAGGCTCTCAACTGATGAATTTTGTTATGAGAGACGGTTCCACAGTGAAAACTCCAATGATGGAGGCTCGCCTGAGAACAAAATACGGTACAGTGAGATGCCGCGCTTCTTAGACACGGCCTCGGTGATGGCCACGGGTATTTGATATTTTATTTTCTCTGTTGCAGGTTATTTTTCTGAATCCCCCATGAACTTCCAGATTTTAGAACTGCCTTATAAGGGCGACGACTTCAGTTTAATCCTCATACTTCCTGCAGAAGGTGTGAACATAGAAGAACTGGAAAAGCTGCTGACTGGGCATCACATGCTGAAGTGGTTCTCTGAGCTGAAGGAAGAGGAAGTGGAAATAGTTCTCCCCAGGTTAGCAGCACCACTTCTTTGTAAGCGTGCTTTTGTCCTTCCTACGGTAGAATCTGAACAGCCAGGTGAGAGATAAAAGCTGGAGAAGGCTACGGCTGTAAGGGACAGTGAAGAAGCACTGGAAACATTACTGCATCCCGGGTACAAAAGCAGTTCACACCCTTTCCCACACTTTCTCAGCACCAGGAGCACTGACATTGCTCAATTTGTCTCTGAAATACATGAAAAAATATACATCTTAGAACTTGAGAGCTGGGATTAAAGTAAATTATTATCTTTTTATTATATTAGTTGAACTTTCTCTAATTTTTTTGATAATTGGAATTTCAAAAGTTCATCTTCTATTACGTTTAAAAGAAACAAAATCCTCCAATAATTTGTGATGGTGTATAATGTGCAGTTAAGAGACATGTAACATCACCTTTGGTAAATGCCATTCTAACAGTTGTGGTCAATTTTAGGTAGTTAGTACAACATGTGGTCAATTTTAGGTAGTTAGTACAACATGAAAATTGCAAAGAATTATTTCAGGAAGCAATAAGTATAAACACTTCTATGCCTCGAAAGACACGAGAAACTAGAATGAACCTGAGCCCAAATAACTCAGGTCACACTAAGAATTATGTGACCCTTTATTAATCTCTTTCTCTACCTTCCTTGATACTCTGGAGAAAGAGCTACCCTATTTCTGTTTAACTTGATCCACCTTCTTTCCCTTCAGCTTTCCCGCCTTTCCCCTACGTTCCTCTCCCTCACTGTGTCTGTATCTCTGTTTGCCTCCCTGCCTCCCTCTCTCTCTCCCCTGTTCCCAGATTTACTTTTTTCCTTTTGGTTTTCCAATTGAAACAGTTACTAGAGTTTTATCTTTGAAATAAATAAATACATTTATTTTTTCTTATTACTTCTGAGAAATATTACTTTCCCTTTATCATTCAGGTGTCTGAAATCTGAGTCACTAATCCTAGCTGTTTTCAAACATCTACAATCTACAACCTCTGGTTATTATATAGCCACTCAAAGAATATTTTTTAGCTCCTACTACTGCATATGTCAAACACTGATGATATAATGGATTATGTGATAGTTTAACTTCTAATAACTGAAATGATAATTTTTGAAAGTAAATTGTTTATCTTCAAACTTACCTTTTTGTGATGTGGAAAGATCACTGTATTGGAGTAAATGTGCCACAGTGGTGGTCGTATGAGGATTACTTGACTACTTGGAGCTGAGGTTTTATCCACATAAGAAGTGGATAGCATACTCGGGACTGAGGTATACCCAGCTTCCAGCCTAAATGACGAATGCCTTAATAATATGCCCATGCCAAACACTTGGCTAGAAGCAGAAAGTAAAGTTTTTCGGCACTTTCAGCCACACTTGCAGGAACGTTTCATGTCCACAAGTCTGCAGGCAACTGTGGTTTAGCATCTTTCTGTTCTGGCTTTATCATCAGCTTCTTCAAACTACAGGTCCACACCTCACGAGAAAGTGTACATCCTAAAACCCAAAAGCTGGGATTAAAGTGAATTATTATCTTTTTATTACACTAGTTTATCTTTCTACTACTACTACCTCCTACTATTCTACTACCGTCTTTCTACTACTTCCATAATATAGACTAGTTTGGTCTCTTAATCCCTCCAAACCCGACAGTTATAGACTGAACTGTGTCCCCCCAAATTCATACGCGACGTCTTAATAATCAAAGCCTAAAATATGACCTTATTCGGACACATGGTGTTTCCAGTCAAGTTAAAGCAAGGCCGTGACGGCGGACACCAGTCCAGGGTGAGTGCTGCCTTGTAAAGGAGAGGAAATCTGGATGCAAGGACACACATAGAAGAAAGGCACTGGGGAGAGGCAGTAACGGTCATCATCTATAATCCAAGCACAGGGGCGAGGAACGCATCTGTGAGAGCAGACCCCAAAGGACCCAATGGTACTGAAATCTTGATTGTGGACTTTCAGCCTCCATACTTGTGAAATAAAACATTTTCGTAATTCAAACTACCCTAGCAAACCAATGCAAGTAAGAAAACATCGCTGTTAACCAAACATTACTTAAAGCTTGGTAATAGCAAAAGAGGTTTACAAGACAGGAAGTAATTTCCATTTTGATACCAGCAGTGACTTTTCCTGCTGTGTAGACCACTTCAAGCACCATGGTCTCCTCCTGTCTGCGGCTCCCTTGGTCCACCGTCGTCATGGTGCCAGGGCCTGTCTTTAATGAAGTGGCTGCCCTCCTACTCGGGATCCAAATCTTGCTACTTTCCTCAGCATAGACAGCAAGTAACCACTCTGTCCTTCCGTCTCTTCTATTGCCTACTTTCTGGTGGTGACAGGTTCCACATCAGCAGATTTCAGTATTAGTGAAAACAAAGTTTTTGGGCAATAGCTCCCAAGCTCATCATCTCACACTTACTTGTATCTTTCTCACTGGTTCTGTTTACATAATGAAATCACTGTATTGCTTTTCCAGATAAATGAACAGTTTACTTGACAAGGTGAATTTAAGTCTTCGTTCATATAGAAATGGAGACATTAGTTGGCAGATGTATGTACAAATTGTTTATGTACAAATTCCTGTTGTCAAAGATTTTTAAAACTTGGTGACATATCAGCTATAACAGCATTTCATCACATCTATCTGTAGCACAAAATATGGAAAATACAAGGCTGCTAAACCAAGGATGACTGCTACTCTTTGTTGTTGTTAAGCTCGCTACCCAGCCAGGATCAAACTAGAAACACTGTCCTCTTGTCCGTGTCAGTCTCCTTCCCTCCTTTCCCTGCCTGGGGAGCCCTTCCTCAAGGCGTATGATCACTGAATTTCCATTTATCCTTCAAGACCAATTGAGTTCACTCCTATGAACTTTTCCTCAAAATCACCCAACTGGAAGAATCATTTCTTATCTTTATTTCCAAAATAATTCATGAAAATTTACTTCTCAGCATTTTTTTTTGAGCGGGAGTTCTTTTTTTTTGGAGGGGGTCTTTCTGAGACAAGGTCTCGCTATGAAGTTGAGGCTGGCCTTGAGCCCACTTTGTAGCTCAGGCTGGTCTCGAACTCACAATGATCCTCCTCCTTCAACCTCCTGAGTGCTGGGATTACAGGCATATGCCACCACGCCCAGCTCTCATTGTAGCTTTTATTACATTGCATTATTAGTTCTTGCTTCCATTCTTGTCAACTGTATAAAGTTTCCAGAGCAGAGTGTTTGTCTCATTCCTTTGCTTGCTGTGGTCCTTAGCAAATTTTGTTGTGCCTCATATGTGTCCAGTGAGTACTGTTTGGTTAAATTACAGAAATATTTTCAAGGAAAGACGTTTTATATAATTTCCAATAACCTAATTTAAAATATCTCTAGAAGAATTCAACTTTCCTGTCATTCTTTAATTCATTCCCCTGAGTATCCTGATGAAGCTGTCCACCTTCCATACATACAGAATAATGAAAAACAGGACAGCAGGCACTTATTTAAAAAGTTCACTCTAGAGAAAGAAAAATGAGATTTTTTTGAGATTTTCTATTTAAATCACAGGCCTGAAAATTATGTCAATTATTTAATAACATAAATACAACCTCACATTTAAAATATCACATTTTAGTAATAGAATGTCTCAGTTTCTTGAAGCAATGAATTGCTTATGTATATGTTAAATAAATTAACAATTTTAGCCCATCATAATAGATATTGAATTTTTTCCTTAGCACTAATGTCATGTGTTGAAAGTTCTGATACATTTTTTCTCAAAGTAAATGTTTATTTAGAATAGAAAAATTCCTATTTAAAATACATGCCCAAGAAAGAAAAGAGAAAATTATATAAGTCAACAAATACTCTTATGTGGACTGAAAAAATTGTATTTTACTATGCAGTGCTATAATTTTTTATAGTTGAACGCATGCATAATGGTCTTCAATCTGATAAGGAATATTTTGGTAATATTAGAACAGTCCCAGCAATTGTCTTAACTTGCTAAAGGTGCTGTAATAAAATAATACAGTAGTCTAGATGGCTTAAAACAGCAGGAGCTCACTCTCTCCCACTTCTGGTCGAAAAGCCCAAATGAAGGATGGTGTGCCACGCTGAGTAGAGACAGGAGCAGTCCTTCTTCCCTTGTTCTGGTTTTTAATCGTTGGTGGCGTCCTTGGTCTTCCTCTTCTCAGAGATGTGTCACCCCAGCTTTATTGTCTCTTGTCTGGCCAGCTGTCGTCCCATGGCATTCTCAGACCTTAAAGGACATTAATCACAAAGAAATAAGTAATCCAAATGACTCCAGTTTGGCTTCTATTTAATTAATTATTGCCATAATTACCCTAGTTCCAAATAAAGTCATGTTATCAGGTGCTGGCCTTCAGGGCTTCACTACATGAATTTGAGTGTGTGGGAGACACAATTCAACAACACAATCCAGCCACTCTAAACTTTATGTCATTGTAAAACAAAATGTTTCTTTCATGGAAAATTTTGTAAACACCAAAGGGAGTGTTACAGTTTGTGTCTGGATGTCCCCCTAAAGCCTCATGCAGTCATGGGGCGGGCTTCTAGAGTTTATGATTGATCCGTGGTCCAATGCTGGGATTATGGGTGTGAGTGCTACACCTGCCCTGGGGCAGGTAGTTTGCATACAGTGTAAGGGAGGGAAAGAGGATGCTTGCTACCACTCTCCTTTTTGCTCTTGTTGCTTTGCTGTTTTTGCCTGCCATGAACAGTTGCCCTCTGCCGTGTGCCACCCTGCCTTGGAGCCAGCCAAGTATAGACTGAAACCTCCACAGACTGTGAGCTAAATAAACCTTTCCTTCTTTAATTCTGGGTGTCATGTCTTTTGCCTCAGCAATGGGAGAAAATTAACCAAGACAGGGAGAAGTACTAATCACGGGGAGACCTGTATCCAAGTGCAGTAAGAAGAGGTGAATGATGTTTAAAGTTATTGTCTGAGAAACACTTGTCCTTCCGCTTGTCATTGTATAATTAGTTTAGAATCAAGACCAACGAGATGCTGCATAGTCTAAAAGCACTAGGGTTCTACTAGGGTATTGTCTGCAATATACTAGATATCCAAATTTAGAAATTGTCCTGCAGTTCAGTATTAGCTAAAATAATCATATCACTTTACTAAATGTCACACGAGATCGTACTGATATCTTTTAATGCTTTTCCTCTTTCGCTGCGTGCACAGCACAGGGTGATTTTCCACTTGTCAGGAGGAGAGGGCACACACGCATAGCACAGCTTGGTCTTTTGTCCCTTTTCCCACCCACTTCCCTCCTTCCACCTCTCCATCCCTTTCCCCATTTTAATTCTTGCAATAATTCTTTCTTAGCCTGTGTTTATGACATGTAATGTTCATATCCATTGGCGTTATCAGGCTCCTGTACATGACGTATCTTAATTCTGCTTGCTTTCCCTGCCCCTCCTCTCCTGCTCCCCTAGTCTTCTGGTTGCTTTCCCCTTTGCAGCAGGTCTATCCCTTGTTTTCGTCTATCTGTCCTACATTATTCTCCTTATTTATATGTGGTGCTTTGGAATTGTATTTTAATTTTTTTTGATTAGAGAATAGTGGCAGTGAACATATTAGCTTTGAATAAAAATGGAGGTAAGCTTAAATTATAACTCTAGCACTTATCTTGACCTTGAGGATGGAAATCAGCTTTCTCAATCCTCTGTTATAGGTTAATGGCACTGACAATGCTGACTTCCTAGGATTTTTGTGATGATTAAAAACTATAATCTATATTAAGTGCCTCATCCATGAAAGTGCTACTTCATACCTGGATATCCATGATTGCAATAATTGTAGATAATTAGGAATTGGCTATAGATTGTGCTTCTATTAAATGGCTGTATGTATTTCTATTTCTGTAACTTTTATTGCACTACATTATGAGTAGGACTATTATTTAAATGACCCTTCAGTGATAATTAGGCATTACTAGAAGTTGTAATAAGTCTTGCAGTATTCTTGTGATCATCTTGAGACTGCTGGACTATTATAGTAAAAATCACCAATTTGTAGGTATATTGGACATATATTTTCCACCTGTTAGGGGGCCATGCTCCATTCAACTTAGAGTATGATAATGAAAACAGAAAAAAATCAAAACCATCATTTTTGCCTTTTACCTTTATTAGTAAGAAGTCATAAAAAAGAAATTGAAAATAGTTCACATCAAATAAGCTATTTTCATTGTCAGTAGATTTTAATATTCATGTTGTACCTATTTGTAGTTAGCTAGGGTTCTGAATGAGCTAGCATCTTTCCAAAGTGCATGTTCTTTTACCAGGAAATAATTTAGGCCCAGTAAGGTTCTGACAGAGCATGTTCATTGTTTTGAAGAATTGTAATTAAGAATCTTGCTTCATATTTGCCAATTAAAACAGTAATGTAATTAGACTGAATATTCAAGCTAATTTATAGCCCCACATGTTGGTTTACCTTTTAGATAAGTAAGGGTCTTTCAAGAGCTTCCAAACCTGGAGCACTAGGGCAAAATATCTGCTGGAAATTCACAAAGTCCTTAGGAGTTGTCAGAAATTTCTCCAATGTGAGAAACATGGTTCTATGTTTAGGAATGTTGTATTTGTCTTTTTCTCTATTAAGAAAAGATTGTAATCGAGTTTAAAAATGCAAATTGATGCTTGAAGCACCCATAAAATAAAAAAACACTACCTTTCCCCCCTTTTTTATTAAATGAGTAAATGAGATTCAATGGTGCTGTTGATTTGGAATCTCTGTGCCTGAGAGATTTTTTGAGATTCTGTGGTTAACTTCCCTCCTCACAGGTTAGGAACACAGAAATGCAGCAGGATGCAGTAGTCCTAAACTATGGCTGGCCCTGCACTGACAGCTCTGGCTTCCTTCTCCCCCACCCTTTCTGTGTTTTTATCTTTCTGTTCATTTGAAAAAAACCTGGTTCTCTTTCAAGCTTTGGCCATTTTACAAGGTCCATTGGGAAGATATTAGGTGTGTTTCAAAACTGAAGGAATTCAAATAACTGTGACAGTGGGTGGGACATATGACATAGTGTACATGACTGTCTGTATGTCAGTAAGTCTTCTCAGAGGAAGGGCGACTTCTGCTCCCTGGTCCTGGTGTCACAAACACCTGCCAGGACCCATCTTTGCTGGTGTGAAAGACTTGAGTACATAGAGTTGATGGAAGGAAACTTTACACTTCCTAGGAAGCAACTAAGCAACAAAAATTTAGAGCTGTTTTGTTGGATAATCATTACTTGAAATATAGAACGTTCTGCTCATTATCCCTGTCAACCATTTATCTAGGGAGCAGGTTATTAGCAGCTCAGAACAGATTTGTGGAGCTAGGGGAAGATGATGTGAAATATGAGAAAAATGCAGTTGGGATAATGAGAACGAAAGTTTTCACAATATAATCTCTTCCAAGTCACTCAATTATGAAAAAGCATTTTTCGTAAAATGTGTACAATGTTTCAAGAATTTTCCTCTGTACTATTTCTTTTTAACAGATTGAATGTAGAACAAAAATTAGACTTCAAGGAAGTTTTGAATTCTTTGAACATAACTGAGATATTTACTGGTGGCAGCAACCTTTCTGGAATAACAGGTAGTGTAATGAATCATTTCTATATTGTCACATATGGTTGTTTTCTTAGTACCGGACTACATTAACTGACTGATCTTAAAATTAAAAGATGATTGGCCGCAGAAAACACATACATGGTAACTAGACATCATAGGCTAACCTAAGTAGAGCTAATCCAACTCTGGCAAACTAATTTGCAAATATTAATTCATCAAAATTTGAGTCCATGATATCTGGACTCTCATAGAGTCCAGACTCTCATAGAGTCCAGATCCAGCAGCAGATTCCTTCAGACCAACAAGGAGCTGGAGACGGGGCTTTCGTGCTAACTCACACCTGGGGAACTGTACACGTCAGACTCTCCCCTGTACGACAAGGCAAAGCAGTTTTTCAATCCTTCTAGCCTGGGCGGTGCTTATTTAGCTATTAGTTCAAAAATAAATAACTAACAGAAAAATGGAGGAAAAGTACCAATGCATCACAAATTTACTTATCTTTTTAAAAAAATGGTTTTCTGTGGAATAAAAGGGCCCAAATGACTGGTTTTCCTATCTTAATATGAAATATTGTGGAAATATTTTATGTTTTCCCATTTAAATGTTGGGACTTCAGAGTAGCACATTTTAATTTATCCTCTCATCGGTTATACAGGTAGGGGAAGAGGATGAGGAGCTCTCAGGGTGGAGGGGGTTGGTGGGCTCCGCAGGTGTCAGAGACTTTCATTAGCACCTTCACACACAGTGCTTGTTCTCACCGTGACAGACAGTCTGGACTTCTTTGATGGTTTCATCAACACCAGGAATGAGACAGTCAACATTAAATATTGCAACAGGATACTATCGAAGTATGTCTTAGAATATAGCCATCCCACCAACCTGTAATAAACCAAAACATTTCAAGCACTTTTTCCCTCTTTTTTTCTGGCCTTACCAAGCTTGCTTAATATAATTTAGACTTTCAAATAACCACTCTGAAAATTCCCACCAATCTGTGACATCAAAAAATCTTTCACAGACCATTTTAAAAAGCACTACTAAAAGAGTTCACTAGTGAAATTGTGCACGTGAATAATTCTTAGCAGAGAAGAGTAAATAGCTAACATTTCCTGCCCTTTTCCTCCTGGGTTTCCTGTTGTTTTAACTACTTTGGCTTTCTCTTAGTGCCTGTAATAGAACACCCAGAACCAATATTGACACTACAGCTGGTGATCAGGAGCACAGTGATTCCCTGCTATCCTATTTAAATAAAATATT
>NW_004955448.1:16625186-16656591 GCF_000276665.1 Chinchilla lanigera | reverse complement strand
ATTTTTTGGTTTTTCTCCGGTACTGGGAACCGAACTCACGACCTTGCGCTTGCCAGGCAGGCGCTTTTGCCGCTGAGCTAAATCCCCAGCCCCTGTATTTGGTTTTTATAAAATTTTGCTTTAATTACTTTTAAGAGATTTCATTAAATCATGCATGTATCTTTGATGAAACAATTTATTCATCTTTCTGGTAACAGTCTTCTTCTGAAGTCCATTTTGTTTACTATCACTATGACCACATAGGTATCCTGTGAATATATATAATATATATGTATATATCTTATCATAGGTATGTTATCATAGGTTATATGTTTGTAGGTGACATACACATATATATGTTACCATAGGTGTTCTGTGAATGTGAATGGCCCCCACGGGTCTCATGTGTTCAGAGGTGGAGCTTTGGAAAGATGACGGGGGTCAGATGTTGGGTGCGCTCCAGCTGAATGTGATGTCAGAGGGCAGGGCTTGGTCAGGAGAGGCGGGCATGTGACCTGTGAGGGGCCTCTCCACCTCCTTCCTCCCTGGATCCGCCCACCTCCCAATGCTTCCTGACTTTTTTTCCTTTTTTAATTTTTTTTAAGACTTTTAACAATTTGAAACGACTCAGAGATCAATCTCGCAATGCCAGGCCTCTGCAGAACGGTCGGAGTGAAGGCTCCAGAGGACACCACTTCAGCAGCTGCCAGACTCGTTGACTGTCCGCCAGGGGCTTGTGCCCCAAGCAAGGGCATGAACTCAGAGGAGAAGGAAGGGCCTCAGATCTGGGCTTTCTGCCCAGGCCCCCCTCGCTTCCGCAGCTGCCTGCCGCCCAATGCCACTGAAAATCCTGGGGGTCCGTCAGGCCAGCTAGAGGCTGAGGTGCTCTGGGGAAGCTAAGAGGAGGAGTTCAGGAAGCGGATTTCGTACATGGGGCGTCTATGCATGTGAAAAGCAGGAGGAGATTCAACGAAAGCTTGAACCTGCATAGTATCTTTTGTGGGCAAGTCAAGCCAGCCCTCAGCAAAACTGAACATAGAGGGTTCAAGCACAGACTTGTTCTCCGCATGTTAACCGGCTCCAACATTCTCACAGCTTCCCTCGGTTTCCAAGCTCACTTTCCTGTCTTTGTCCCATTTCTCACCCCTCCTCTTCTGTTAATCTGCTTTCTATTTTCATTTTCTCTCCACTACCCTCTACTCCAGCTATAAAATAACACTGTGGCCTGATGCAGTTGTTTCTTTACTTCAGTTGCTATCAATTCAGAAATTTCAGGTGTATGACTTCCGGGCTCTTTTGTGTTGATGTCTCCTGGACTTGTTCTGGGTGGTGTGGAGGTCTGGGATTGCATTTTGCTCCTTTGTTTCCTCATTTTTGAAGATCCAGAGGTTCCCTGGAGTGCAGCCTAAAAATATGGAACACTTCACGAATTTGCGTGTCATCCTTGTGCAGGGCTGTGCTAATCTTCTCTGTACCATTCCAATTTTTAGTACGTGTGCTGCTGAAGTGAGCACTAAAATAACACTACAACATTTGATTTCTTTCATTATCTCCTTTTTTCTCATTCTCTTTTTCCTGATCTACTGCCTTCTGTTTCCTCTTTCTCCTTCCCTTATTCTCCACACCCCAGCCTACCTGGCAGTAGTAATATCACAGTTTTCTGGGTCACTGAAAAAGAGTGAAATTGTTAAAACAGGCTTTAATGTATATAGTTGATACATGGTTGGCTCAGTAGACGGTGATATAATTGGAAGGGGTTCTCTCTCTGCAACCAGTAGCCAGGTCTGATCCTATAATGCTGAGGATATCCAAGAGCTGTACAGATAACAAAATACAAAAAACCAAGATCACATCCTCAGGAAACAGACACACACTGGGGGGTCTCAACACAAGCAACAGGGTCTTTCCATTCTAACTGATACTCAAACTTGAAATATACTTCAGAAAACAAGGCAAGAAGATGCTTGCAGAAATGCTTAGCTTTCTAAAAGCCATCCCCTGGGTACTGATGGAGAAGAAGAAAAACAGCAAAGGGTCAAAATATATGAAGAGATAAAAGAAGAAACAAGAAAAAATCTAGACTAGTAAATGTTTAGCCAGTTCTAAGATAATGTAACCAAACGGAGGAAGACCTAATTGATGAAATGGTCAGTGAGCGTAAAGAAGCCACAGCAAGAAGTTAGGTGAATGAATCAAGCTGATGCAAGACTCAAATGATCACTTTACTGAAGCATTAGAGTCCGTGCAAACACAGCAAACAGAAATCCGGGACAAAGAAGATTCTGTTAACAATATGGGCGGTAGAAATGACCAGCATGAAGAGTGTCGGGACCAGAAGATACGGTTGATGCAGGAGACTGGATAACGAGGTTCCTTGCAAACAGTAAGAAACTTTGGGAAGTTGGATCCGACAAACTCTGTGTGACTCAGAAAATACTTACCTAAGATTATAAGCATTAACGATCAGAAGGCAGCACATAGGGATAAAATCCATTTACCAAAATCATAATAAACATTTAGAGTTTAAGAAAAATTCAATTTCCAGGTAAAGGAAGCAAACAGAATCTCACATAGCTAATATCAGGAATAACTTCTCCATTACAACTCCAACAGGTCAACACAAATTTCAAAAGCTGTTAGGGAAAAGTGCAGAATAACTTACAAAGGAAAACATATCAGAATATAGCAAATTTCTCAGAATACACCTTACACCTTATAGGCCAAGAGAACATGGAGTGAAGTTTCTAAAGACTCAAAGAAAACAATTTTCAACTCAAAATAATATAGGCTGAACAAATAGAAGATAAATTTAAAATAAATTTCAAAACTGATGGAATAATAAGGACTTTCAGTGACCAAGAGTACCTTAAGAAATTCATGATCACCAAACCAGCACTACAGTAAGTTCTCAAAGAAATCCTACATAGAGACAGTGATACCAAAAACATCAAAGAGAATGAGCAGGTAAGCAAAATAGAAAAATAAATGAATCAGAAACAAAATAGAAAAATAAATGAATTAGAAACAGGAAAAATTGCAATCATGTGAATGAGTCAGTAGCTAAAGCTGTTTGTGTTATAATTACAAGCAGAAAGTACCTAATGAATTTTAAACATTTTTTGATATGCAGTGGAAGTGTCATTGGGCAGCAGTCCTCACTGAACTTTACATTTAAAAATAATCATTTTGTTGTGGGCTGCTAGATATAATATTATAATACCAACTATGATTCTTTAGAGTTTATTTTGTAAAACCCTGCATTTTATTCAACCATTTAGTCTCACTGATTACTGTAGATTCTGCCTGACAATACATACATAATAAATGTTATTGACCATTTCATTGATTTTTATTTTCCCATGATGTACTAGAATCTTCCCATTCTTGTATATATTTCCCCCTTTTTTTCTCTTGGTAAACTTCAGCTTACAGTTCAGCATTTAGCTGGGTCAGTCTGTTCTTGGCAAGACTATCCTGATACTCTTTCAGAGAATGCAACAAATTGTATTTAAATTTTAATTCTGTCCCCATGTTCAGCACCAGAATAAAAGCTGAGGGGAGATTGGAGAAGAAGATTGGAGATTGGAGACTGGGAGATTGGTTGCGTCTTCAGCTGTGGAAAGTCCGCATGTGTAGTTTTATGTGGATGGAGTCTGCAGTGAGTAGTTCTGAAATCCTTAGCAAGTTTCTTATTTTTTTCTGCATTTGCACTTAATTGGCACTGTATCACGGACAGCTATTATTGCTGTGTAGTATTAACAAAATAATTGTTGTTGCACACAATTCATAAAATGTTATTGATAAATGCATGAGCAAGGGAATGAAGAGTAGTAGTGATTTAGGCAAACTCTCAGCACCTCTAACTTCTGGGATGACTTCTTTAAACTACTTTTCTTGTATCTGAGCCTTGTCCATTCTCATCAGTTTAACAATGCATCTTTATTAATTAATTACTCTTTACAAAATTCGAATGAAGCCTGTGATAATATCTGGCTTATTTAAACACACTTTATTTCTGGTGTTCTACAGATCCTCAACTTTTGTTAATAGATTGAAAATATGAGATAGTTAAGACTTTCCTTCATGTTCTGTCGTAATTCTTTAAACAAAAACAAATAAATAGCAATAAGAATAGATGCTTATTAAATCTTTGTGTAGTAGACTTATCCATATGACATGGTAAAATTCACTATGATAAGAAAGTATTTTCTCAGTAATAGAGCATACATATCACAATTTATGTTTTGTAATTTTAAAGTTCATAAAAATACAAACTGAATATTTTCCTGAAGGACAGGGAATTTTATATTTCCTATGGTAAAAGCATATCATTGACTAGGTTATCTGGCCATTTAGAAAATTTTACTCCTTTTTATGTTTCTTGTGGGTTGACAATAATGTATCTTACACTAAAAAATAAAATAAACCTGCATTTCAGTTGTAGTCATCATCCCTTTTTTCCTATGATAGAATATTCAAAAGGGAAAAAAACCCTCTAAGATAGCCTGACACATCTAAGCATTTCTGAAACATAAACAAAATGAAGAATTTGAGAGCCCACAAATCAATTTTCCATTGTAGAGATTCATTATCTTGCTTGACTGAATAGTTCTCTGACTGAACAAGAATTAGAGCTCATTCGTTTTTGTCCTTGTAGCACATCCACGAGACAAAGTGCCAGGGCGATACGGGCACAGCCCCGGCTCTGTGCATTTTTCTCTGGATGTCAGGATGCTGCTAGCTCAGATGTGCTTTGTGGCTGCCCCCGTCTCCTCTGCTTGACTTTTCTCATTTGCAGTTTGGAATTTGCTGAGCCTAAACTCATTTTATAAGCAAATACATGTAATCTATTTTTATTTTTTTGCTAGTGAGTTTGTTTAGTGTTTTCAAAATCACAAAGATATTTTCCCCCCTCCAAACACTGCTGATTCAGCAGCACATTTTTCCTTTTGAAAGGCAAAACTATTTCAAGTGAAAGTTCTCCTAAAGATGATTTGTTTTTCCTTAGTCATATAAGTTTTGTCATCGTCTGCATTTCTCTCAGCATAAAAGGCTCCCTCCTGCCTTTTTGTTTTATTTATTGGCTACTTTACTAACGATAGTTTTTGTGGAAGCAGAGAAATTTCTTACCCTCTGACATCTTGCTGGTCAACTCAACTCTCTACTTTGACATGTTACATTTGGAAATGAAATATTAATATGTGAGATGAGGAATGTTTCATAAAAGATAAAATAAAGAAATAACACCTATCTGATAATTTTTGTATGACGTGGAAAAGGAAAAGATTCTCATTTGTGTGACTGAATGTTCAAATGGGTAGGGAGTAGTTTAGTTTTAAGAGATCATCAGGGGTCATCATTATGGTGTTTCTGGGTTGACTTATACTTTTGCTAATCTGGGGTGCTTGTTCCTCCTTTAAATCAAATTTAGTAATGGGATTAAGAGCTACAGATGCTACCCCTACCCCCTGCAAAAGAATCGGAGCCTAGCAAGGCAAATGAAGAAAACAAGACATTTGTAAAAACCTGCCAGATATGTAGCCATTACAGTCTCTAATTTGCAATGAATATCTCATCAGTTCTGCAGAAGAACAGTAGAACTACTTATGTTTGTAAGTTAAATACTCAGTTTTTTTATTAGGAGAAGAAAAGAAAAAGTACACAACATCATGCTTAGCATGGCAGGCAAGGGCATTGGGCATTTACGGTTTTTCTTTTGTAAAAGAACGCAAGCAGATCTGATATTGTGACGATATGTGTTTACTTTAAAAATAGGGGTACATGGCAACCTTCCTCCTTTCTGTTGAAAAAGCGTAAATGATCTCTGTTTTTCAGAGGACTTGTATTAAATAAAATGTTAATTTTGCTAAATCTCACTCTTCATCACCCACTGGTCTTTTTCTCCTTGAAAGAAAAGCAGAGGGCAAAATAATCAATGGAAGCTCTTCACTTAAAATTGTTCATTAGCAAAATTTTAAAGATTTGAATGTATCCTCATCATTGTCATACTTGAAAGGACTTTGCCATTTCTGTCCTATCAATCATAAACCACAGGCTGTGATAACATACCAAGATATTTATCCTTAGTTTCAACAAATCAGTGCAAAACAGAATGAGGCATTGCCTTTTGAAAATGCCAACTCTGAGTTAAAAATGGGTGCACATAGACCCTACGGGAATTAAATCTAACTCAGAGGCTTAAATACTGCATGATCTCGCTTATAGGAGAGGCCCAAAGTATACATAAAGAGCAAAATAAGAGATCGGTAGCAGGAAGTGGGGGACAGATCTTTCAGAAAGGGGGAGGGGTTGACAGAGGGAGGCGGAGGAGGGAGGGAAAAGCCTTGGGGGAAGGGATGAACACGTGCTACACACAGGGCCAGCTCCACACAGGCGTGTCAGCTTCGTGCGCTGCAAACATGTGCCAGCAAAAAGTAAATGCACAAAAGAACAAAACTCCTAGGCTTTTGAACCTCAGTTTTGCCCACCACTTGAATATTATTTAAGTTATAAATGCTATAGTATTTATTTCCTTTGAAAATGTGTTTCAAATGTGACTGAATTATGATTTTCATGAAACTTAATGACATATTTCTTCAGACTCGGTTGATGGGTCATCTGCCGGAGAATTACCTACTTTGTGGTCTCTAAAAGTTTTGTGATACAATTTTTTTTGTTCTTAATCTGCGGAGGACTAACTGTTCACTAGATGTCGCAAGGATATACGCCTGTATCTGCTCTCTCCTCCAGGCCTGGCCACAGACGCTTGCGAGCTTACATTCATACTCAAAGCACAATTCGCATAGCAATGAATGAACAGGTTTGAGGCTTTGACTAGAACTTGGAAAGATGATTCTAGGAATAATATTTTTAACAAGGTCTCCAGGTGAATTTATGCACCTTAAGTTTAAAAGCCATTGGCTTTTTTTTTTTGGGTTTTTCTCCGGTACCAGGAACCGAACTCACGACCTTGCGCTTGCCAAGCAGGTGCTTTTGCCGCTGAGCTAAATCCCAAGCCCTCCATTGGCTTTTGACAAAATAAATATTACTATCTTGTGCTGACCTGTGGATCTCAGTATTAAGTATAATACATTATGGAGTAAAAAGATTCTCAAAGAGGATGTGCTCCAGAGCCAAGCACATGGCCGCTGACCCACGGTCATTCCACCTAACAGCACTGCGGAGACACTGGTTACATCCTGAACCAGCTGAAGCCCCCCACTCCCTACACACATTAGACACATTGGTCATTACTTTCCTTCCTTGATTCTCAAAGCGGTTTTCAGGTGATTCACCTGCTGTTCTGACCCCTGTCCCTCTGCTATCCTGGCATGAGCCTGGCTCCACATACAAACTTGCCTGTGCTATACTTTTGTTCATACTTCTCTCAAGTGATTTTGTGCATGGTGATGGCTTCCCTCTATCACCCCTGCAGTAAAAATTCCAGCTCTTCCACCTCTGATCCCGTGCTCTTTCCACCGCTCTACTCTGCCTAAGAGATCGCCATCCTTGAGATTCTTTCCTCCTGCATTTGTCTGTGTCACTGCTAAGGGCCCCTGCCTCATTCACTGCAGTGGCCACACGGCCCACTTCCTACACATCCTGCACACACCATCAGATGTACTCAAAGTGAACGCTGCCCCCCAGCGCGGTGCGGCGCGGAAGTCCGGAATCTCTCCACCACCCGGCTCACAAGCACACGGCCTTCATCTCCTTTGCGCTCACTTACACATTCAGCAACAGAGGCCAGGTGGTTCGGCCAACATGAAACCAAGGGGATGACCCTACAGTGCTCAGCGCCACTGCCAGAGAGCGTGGAGCCGCCACAAAACAAAGACAAGTCTGACGATAACTGAACCCAGGGTGACCATAACTTAAATATGCTCAGGGTTCGGCATGGGTTAGATGGTGCCCTGTGGAGGAGAAACTGCTAGGAGGAGGATAAATTCTGAAATTGTGCCTTGACAACTGTCTTCTTCCTCGAGCGACCCCTGAGTAAGAGATGAAGGAGGCAGAACAAAACAAAGCGGCACTTCACATTAACTGCACTTTGGGCCTGATCTTAAAGTGGAAGCTCACAAAATTAGTGTGAATTACACAGTTTTCTAATATACCCACCAAGCCAAACCTTTCGATAAAATAGGCCAGATGTCTTTCCTATTTTTATAATTTTGCACTAGCTTTTCCAAATTTGTAATTCACAAATGCAAAAGGAACTAAAATCAAGTAGAAGGAAAGAGAGAGAGAGACAGACAGAGACATAGAGACAGAGAGACGGACAGGGACAGAGACACAGAGAGACAGAGAGAGACACAGAGAGAGCCAGAGAGAGCGAGAGAGCGAGAGAGCGCGAGAGACCTTATGCTGCCAGCCAGTGACCCCAGGCCATGCCAACATGCCTGGACTTTGTATTCAGCACGTGAGACAGGAAAGCTGAGAAGGGGGCGGGGTCTCAAAGGCACACCTGCTGGCCCTCTCCCGTGATCAGCCTGTACCCAGTGGAAGAGGAGGAAGAAAGTAGAACTACCCAGGGCAAGATGCTGATCCTTTAGCCCTTTCAAACCCTGACAAAGGCAGCTTTTATAATCCAGACGTAGGGGAGGGTGGTGCAGAGACTGTCTTTCTTTATGCCGAAGCAAACAGGATTCAAAGAAAAGCGCTATGGCGCCGCCCTGAGGATGCTCCAGGCGTGGGTGAATGGAGGAACTGTCAAGCAATTGTTCCCGTTCCTTACACCAGGGTAGCTTCTGCCGCGGGTGTGGTGCGCAATTTAAAGAGTGGGTTGTGTAGCTTAAATGTTTTCGTAAATAAAAGTACAAAAATCGAAGTTTACTATTGTTGAATTTTTTTCATCATGGAAGCATATTGAAAATATCACATGATACAGTCTAAATATTAACCAGGAATTTGCTACTTTTTATTTGTATATTTCTGTAAACATCACTTTCAACAAAGATATCAAGCACGTGTCATCATCAGGATATATTACTTAAAAATTACCAATTATAGTCCTAGTTCCAATTTTATGCATGTAATCTTTATCATCCTTTTCATTGACTAAAATATCAAAAATAGAATTTATTGACCTTTGGAAACATGAGCTTCACTAGATTAAAAGACTTGTTTGATCAATACTTAGGTTTTGTAGGAATTTAGAATAAAGGAGTTAAGAAACTGTTTCTCAGTTTTTTGCTGATCGTAGCAATGTCCTGGGTATCCATTATGAAATACCAATTTTCTTAGAGATTCAGATCCAGTCAATATGATGTGGGGCTAGAAAACCAGGATTTTTAACAACTACTGCAAGTGAATCTTCCGACTTAACATTTTCTGTTTCCGCTGTAATCACATATACCTTAAGGAGCGTGGCTTTTATGGCTCTCTCGTAAGGTGATTTTGCAGAGACAACAGAGAAGTCATTCAACACTGATTTAACTGGTGAATGGTGAGGATTTGGAGCAGCTCTCAGACGTCGGTATGCACGAATGGTTCTCAGCGGGTGGTGTTGCGACAGTGACTTGGGAGTGTGAGGGCATCGTCAGGAATGAGGTTATCAGCAATGTGGAACCGTCACACTTTGCAAAGTGTTTTGCTTATGCATTCTTTAGTGAACCTCAGTCACAAGCTGACAGAGCTGCCAATCACTCTTTTTATTTTTTAAATATAAAAGTTACGGGTGCTGTAAACCTGACTCTTATTTACTAGGCTACTGTATATGGTGTTATGATTCAAATTCAGATCTCGGAATTCTTTGATATTTCCAGTGGATAGGGCTACTTTTGTTGTTATCTGCCTGTTTTAATTACGCACCCAGAAGAAGAAAATTCACCATCTCATTCCTGCATTAGAAGACCAGTATTACAGATGAAACCAGTGAGAATTGAAACTGATTAATATAATTTATGAAACTTGAGTCTAAGTCATAGGATACTCAAGAGAATCATTTTCTTCTAAGAAAGTTTCAGTACTTTGGTTCAAAGAGCCAAAGAAAAGACCAACTTTACCCAGCTTATAAATCCCCATGGCTCATTATTTCAGAACCAAAGTCTTGGCCTTCATTCTCTCAAGGGCAGGAGGAGCTGGTCCAGCAGTGAAATGATTGGGGGGCTGGGGATTTAGCTCAGTGGCATAAGTGAAATGATTGGGGGTGAGCCTGAGGGAGTAAAGAAGACAGTTTCAGATTTCCCCCAGAGGATGAATACATTAAAAGTGGAAGAACAATTTGACTATGCTTCTACTTCCCCCCGTGGTTCAAGACTGAGAACTCACTACTAATGATCAGACCCCCCCTTTAACCTTTCAGCAGGGTGGGATTTCCACAGCATCCTTGGACCATCACAGCAACTTCAAGTCCATTGCCACCTAAGTCAGAATTTCCAGGATTGGGTCCTTGATATTTACCCAGGCTTAAGTCAGAAATAGTGCCAAAATGGATTCATGTAATTCTGTATGTAGAAAAGAACCTTTTCATGAGGATATATATATGCGCCAAACTCTTAGCTGCCTTCTATAGCAGAAGTCTCCAGCTTCTGGGCCATGGAAGGATCCTGGTCTGTGGCCTGTTAGGAACTGGGCCCCACGGTAGCGGGTGAGCCTGGGTGAGCAAGGGAAGCTTCATCTGTGTGTTCACTGCTCTCCACCTCTCGCGTGACCACCCGAACTCTGCCTCCTGTCGGGTCAGCAGTTGCATTAGGTTCTTACAGGGGCGTGGATCCTACTGCGAGAAGCACACAGGAGGAACCGGTCTTGCTCTCCTCTGATGGTCTGAGGAGGGTGGGGGGGGGCTGAGGTGTGATTCTGAAAATGCAGACGAACACTAGCAGAGAAATTTGACTACAGAGAGCCCCTCATAAAGCAATTCTTTGCAGATTCAGATCAAAACCTTCTCAGAAATGAAAGTGATAATGAAGCTGCATCTGGTGGCTGGCTTTAATTCAGAATCTGACCTTTAGTTTTGTCTGTGAGTGGCCGCCCATTATTTTGTTTACCATGTCTGCCTACATCTCTTGCCCACACTGTACACTTGTCTCAGTCATTGTGGTAAGCCCACGGGCTAACTTTAGCCAAAATGAGTGAAAAAGCAAATGTCAATGGAAAGTTTCTTTGAAAAAGGCAGAATACCCAAACGATGAGACGGGGAAAACACTAAGACTGCCAAGAAAAAGAAAACCGCATTTAAAAGGAAATACTGTTCCAATAATCCTACTTACATCATGGCTTCATCGAAACAGGCTATTCACATTTTGTATTTTATGTGACAGATAGAATGGGTGTCGTGGCTGGACCGCTTTCTGGTTTTACTGCTTGGGCCAAAGAAATCATTTTTGAATGGTAGTGTACACACTGCGTCACACATGGAGAAATGCCGGCCACCTGAAGAATGTCACCTAGACTTCACACCAGTTTGCGGGATGCAGCCGCATTCGAGTATATTCCTCTAACGGATGCCTTTGCGTACAGCTCTGACAGGAGGTGAACACTGAGGGAACGCGCTTCCTCTGATACACAAAAGTGAAACGGCATTCTAAAGATTGACCACTGGCCAGAGGTTCTGAGTTACACAAGTCACTCTAGCAATTTATTTTGGAAAAATAGTCACCACTAGAAGCACATTTCTGTGACACAGAATAGGTTACAAAACTTGCTTACTCCTAACAGATACACTTGTCTGATGAACTCAGCGTGACACTTCAAGGAAGGACAGCTGTGCTCGAGCTGGCAAAGACAGTGGGGACACTCAAAGCCAAACCGGAATTATGAGGCCAAATAAACAACTGACACGTTTTAAACTTCAGCAGAGATGTTGAAAGACACTGAGCCATGGCTTGCTTTCTCTCCACTGGTGCATGATCATCTGTATCAGTGCTGAAAGATCTTCCTGACCACAAAAGATCCACAAACTGGGAAGGAATTGATCCATGACCCATTTCTGAAGAAGCCAGGGTGAATTAACATTGCCTGTGATATAAGAAGCTTAAATGACTGAGATCGCAAGTGAGAGTGGCCTTAAACATATGTTTGAGACAACATCGAATCCCCACACATTCGAGATTAATGTAGATATTCTGACATTGCCACAAAAGCAGTGAAGAGTTGGGTTCCATTTCCAACATCCTACCTTTTTGAACCGGAGTTTTCTCCAATGACAGAAACCAAAGTGAAATTATGGAGTAGACTGGACATAAGTAATACACTTCGGATATCACTGCCTCCCATAATCCCTCAGATGGGACTTTCTGGTTGTAGGGAAATGAGCTCAGGGTTCACAGGGATTCTGGATGGTTGTAAACTGTTTAATTATTTCCTTGTGTATTACAATGTAATAATATAGAAATAAAGTGAGCATAAATATAATACGCTTGAATCATCCCCAAACACCTTCTGCCCTAGCTTGTGGGAAAATTGTCCTCCATGAAACTAGTTTCTGCTGTCATGAAGGCTGGGGACTGCTGTTCTACAGCAGCTATCAAATACACAACTTTAATAACTACTGCGGAAGGTACGTCGCATCTTGTCCCGGAGAAGCAGAACACTGTCAGATGCTCACCACTCCTCCTGGTGGCAGCAAATCCAACAAACCAACCAAGCAGCCAATCAACCAACCAACCAACCAGCCAACCAACCAACAAAAATATGAGCCTGATACACGAGAGATCAGAATGGCATCTTTTTTACTAAGTCAAATACTATTTTGTATATCTTTAACTTAGATGTATTTGGGAAAATAAAAAAAAACATTGAGGAGATTACTAAATAATAAACTATATGTGCATGAGGTTCTTACTTGATGTAAGTAGAAAGAAACTAACACCTAAGTCAACAAATTCTAAATCATGTTGAGTGGGAATAAAGTATTTTTAAACTTTTCATGTAGAAATGTACTTAGCCACTAGCTGTGTAAAAATTGGGAAATATGAGAAATATTTTATTTTATTTTTAATTTTATTTTTAGAGATAAAAGAACCAAAGCAGATTAACAAATACACAGACATAACTGAAACACCATAAAAAATAAAAACAATACAGAATATTGGATGAGGTAAAAAGAAATTAACAGTGGTTGCTATATTACATGCTGTTATCTTCACATTGGCTACTCCAAAAAACAAATGCAGACATGTAAGAATGATCAAACAATGAAATATCAAATGTTCCTTCCAAGAAAGCAACTGAAATTAATAGTATAATTATCCCAGCCATCGTGTGTGTGTGTGTGTGTGTGTGTGTATCTATATCTATATATCTTTCCTTCTTTGTTTTCTCCATTCTCTCATCCTAGTCTTTCTTTCCTTTTGAGCAGTTTTTTTTTGCCTTTCTCAGTATCTATTGTACCTTTTAGATTTCATTTACTCTTTCAGGTTCTTATACTAGGGAGACAATATGATGTTTACACATGTGAAACTCATTTATTTCACCTATGAGTATGGTCTCTAGTGGCAACCATGTAATTATAAAACCCTCAAGCTTATCTTTCTTTATAGCTGAGTAATATACCATTATATAAAAATATCACAGCTTTTTTCTCCATTCCTCAGGTGATGGGAATTTGGGTTGTTTCCTATGTTTAGCTATTACAAATTGTGCTGCTGTAAACATGGGTGCGCATGTATCATTGTGGTATGATGTTTTTCATTCTTCTGGGAAACTACCCTGAAGAAGAATAGCTGGGTTGAATAGGATTCTAACTCAAGTTTACTGAGACTGATTTCCACAGCGGTTGCACCAGTCTACACTCCCACCAACAATGGAGAGGGGTTGCTTTCCCCCAAAAGTCCCTCCAACATTTTTTGTTGGTTGATTTCTTGATGATAGCCATTCTTTCTGGGGTGAGATGGAATCTCAGTGTTATTTTAATTTGCATTTCTTGAATGACTAATGATGTTGAACATTTTTTCATATATTTCTTTGCCATTAGTATTTCTTCATCTGAGAAGTGTGTATTCATCTCAGATGCCCAGTTTTGTTTTGGGTCTTTGAATCTGGGGAGCCTGATTTTTTAAAACTCTTTATATGTTCTAGATAGAAGTCCTTTGCCTGAGGGACAGTTGGCTAAAATTTTTTCGCAGTATGGGGTTTTCTTCTTATTCTGTTGGTGATTTCTTTAGATGTGCAAAACTTTTCAATAAGATGAGATCCCAGCTATTGATTCTTTGAAGAATTTCCTGTGCAGTTTGGTTTTTGTTCATGAACTCTCTACCTACCCCTATCTCTTTGAGATTTCTACCTATTTTCTCTTCCAGTAGATTTAATGATTCTGTTTTAATACTGAGATCTGCAACCCATTTTGACTTTAGTTTAGTGCATGGTGATAGACATGGATCTAGTTTTAGTCTTCAGCATGTGGAAAGCCAGGTTTTCCAGCACCACTTATTAAAGAGGCTGTCTTTCTTCCAGTGAATTTGTTTGGCCCCTTTGTCAAAGATAAGGAGGCTGAGTGTGTTTGTGGTAGTAACTGCATCTTCTAGTGTGTTCCATTGCCAGTATTTTATTAAACAGTCCACCCTTGGGTCTGTTTTTTTTTGCCAATACCATGCTGCTTTTACCCTGTTGCTTTGTAGTATAATTTCAGGTCAGGGATTGTGATTCCACCTGTCTTGCCTTTGTTACTCAGGATTGCTTTTGCTATTCTGGGTCTTCTCTAGTTCCAGATTATTTTTAGGCATGCTTTCTCTAGATCTCTGAGGTATACTAATGGTATTTTGATTGGCATTGTATTAAATCTGTATAGTAGGTTGGGGAATATTCTATTTTCACTATGTTGGTTCTTCTTATCCATGAGCAAGGGATATCTTTCAATTTTCTGAAATCCTCTTTGATCTCTTTTTCAGAGTACTGTAGTTTTCACTATATAGATCTTTTACTCATTTTGTTAGATTGATTCCTAAATATTTCAATTTCTTGGAGGCTATGGTGAAATCTATATCTTCCTTAATTTTTCTCTCAGTATGTTTGTTGTTTATACATATGAATACTATTGATTTTTGAGTGTTTATTTTGCATCCAGCTACACTACTGAATTTGTTTATTAATTCTAAGAGTCTTTTGGTGTTTTGGGGGGGGGCTTTCCAGATAGAGTATCATGATGATTTCACTTGTTGATTTCCTATTTTTATTTCTTTTATTCCTCTGCCTTGTCTAATTGTTCTGGCTAATGCTTCCAGAACTATGTTGAATAGGAGTGGTGACAGTGGACATCATTGTGTTATTCCTGATTCTAAAGTGAGAGCTTTCAGTTTTTGTCCATTTAGTATGATGTTGGCTGTTGATTTGTTATAGATGGCTTTGATCAGATTGAGGTAAAGACCATCTATTTCTATTTTCTGTAGGGTTTTTATCATGAAAGAGTGTTGGACTTTGTCAAAAGCTTTTTCTGCATCAGTTGAGATGATCATGTGGTTTTTGTCTTTGGCTCTATTGGTATTATGTATTACATTTATTGATTTGTGTATATTATACCATCCCTTTAAACCTGGGATGAATCTCACTTGGTCATGGTGTATGATTTTCTTGATGATTTGCTGCATTCTGTTTGCCAGTATTTTATTAAGTATCTTTGCATCTGTGTTCATCAGGGAAATTGGTCTGTAGTTCTCTTCCTTGGTTGGGTCTTTCTCTGGTTTTGGTATCAGTATAATACTTGCCTCCAGAATTGAGTTAGGGAGAATTGCTTCCTTTTTAATTTCACTGAAGAGTTTGAGGAGTATTGGCATTAAATATTTTTTGAATTTCTTGTAGAAGTTCATTATGAATCCATCAGGACCTGGACTTTTCTTTGTTGGTAATTTTTATTCATGTTTTCAATCTCATTAAATGATGTTGGGCTATTCAGGATTTTTATGTCTTCTTAATTAAACTTTGGTAATTTGTACATATCTTGCAATATGTCCATTTCTTCTGAGTTTTCTATCCTATGTGAGTAAAGATTTTCAAGGTAGTTATTAATGATCTTCTGACTTTCTGTAGGATCTGTAGTGATTTCACCCTTTTCATTCCTTAGTGCATGAATTTGAGTTTTTTCTTTCTTTTTTACATAAGGTTGGCTAGGGGTTTATCAATTTTATTTATTCTTTCAGTGAACCAACTCTTTGATTCATTAACTTTTTGTGATATTTTCTTCATCTCAGTTGCATTAATTTCTGTCCTGATCTTTATAATTTCCTCCCTTCTTTGGGCTTTAGGCTTGATTAGCTCTTCTTTTTCTCAAAGTTTGAGGTGCAGCATTAGGCTATTTATATGTTCTATTTCTGCTTTCCTGATGTGTAAGTTCACCAGTATAAATTTTCCTCTGAGAACTGCTTTCAGTGCATCTCACAGATTCTGGTAAGTTGTATTTGCATTTTCATTTGTTTGTAGCCATTGTTTAATTTCTTCTTTAATTGCATATGTGACCCATTGGTTGTTCTGAAGGCTATTTAATTTGCATGTGTTTATGTAGTTTTACTGGTTCTTTTTATCATTAATTTCCAATTACATTGCATTATGGTCAGCTAATATGCATGGGATAATTTCAATTCTTTTGCACTTAGTTAAGCATGCTCTATGGGCTAAAATGTGTCTATTTTAGCAAAGGTCCCATGTGCAGCTGAGAAGAATGTGTATTCTGATGTTGTGGGGTGGAACACTCTGTAAATGTCTACTAAGTCCATTTGTTCAGAGGTTTGGTTCAGATGTGGTATTTCTTTGCTGATATTTTGTCTAGTTGACACATCTCTTTGTGTCAATGGATTGTTTAGGTCCCCCATTACAATAGAGTTATTAATTATTTGTTTTTTTCCTGTCTATTAGGATTTGTCTTATATAGTTGGGTGCTCCCATATTTGGTGTATAGATATATATGATTGTTATCTCTTCCTTTTGCATTTTTCCCCTAACAAGTATGTAGTGACCTTCTTTATCTCTTTTGATTGTTCTTTTTTGAAGTTTACATTGTCTGCAAACAGAATAGCTACCCCTGATTTTTTCTGGGTTCCTGTCACATGGAGTATTTTTTTCATCCATTGACTTTCAGTCTATGAATTCCCTTTTGAGTTTAATGTATTTCCTGTATGCAGCATATTTTTGGATTTTATTTCTTGGTCCACTCTGCCAGTCTGTTTCTTTTGACTGGTAAATTGAGGCCATTTACATTAATGGTTATAACTGAAATGTGTTGGCTTATCTTTGTTGTGTTATTAACTTGCTGTTGTTTTCCTACTTTTTCACTCTGTTTAATTGCTTGCTCTGCTTGGTGGTTCCTTTCTATTGTTTTTACTGAAATTGTGGCCATTTTTATCTCTTTCTAGGATATCTTTTAGCACTCTTTGTAGGGTTGGTTTGCTGTTCATGAAATTCTTCAGGATACATCAATCTGGGTTGGAAGCTGTTTTGTTTCAGTACCTGGGTTACTTCACTCCAAGTTCTTCTTGGTTGGATGGTTTGTGTTGAGAAATCTGCTGTGATTCTGATGGGCTTTCCTTTATAGGTGATCTGTTTCTTTTCTCCATGTCTTGGTTACTTTCCTTTCATTGCTGGGATGAAATACCTGATACCCAAAATTAAGGAAGGAAAGGTTTATTTCGCTTACAGTTTGTGGAGGTTTCAGTCCATACTTGGCAGGTTACAAGGCAGAGTGGCACATGGCAGAGGGCTACAGCTCATGGCGGCAGAACACAGCAAAATCAACAAGCACAAAAGGGAAGAATGGCCGCAAGCAGCCTCTTCCTCTCCCTTACATATGCAAACTGACCAACCCAGGGTGGGTGTAGCTCTCACACCCATAATCAATCAAACTCTAAAAACCTGCCCCATGACCACGTGAGGCTTTCGGGGGGACACCCAGACATAAACCATAGTACTCCATTGGCTTTTACTATTCTCTTCTTTTTCTGGATTTCTAGGATCTTTATTATTATATGTCTGAATGTAATTTTACTTTGGTTATGGCTAGTTGAAGTTCTATATGCTACACTAACCTGTACATCAGGTTCTTTTTCCATGCTTGGGAAGTTTTCTGCAATTATTTATGCAAATATATATTTTTTTAATGTCATTTGTATTGCCTCCTGCTATTTCGTTGACACTTATTAATCTTACATTATTTCTCTTTGCATCATTTTGCAGTTGTTGAACTGCTATTTCCTGGTTCCTTGCTAATTTTAAGAGATCCTTCCTTTCATGATCATTAGCTGCATTGCTGTCTTCAAGATCTGAAGGTCTATCTTCGGCTTCATTCAAGAGCTTTTGCCAGTTTTTGATGGAAGTTTTTATTTCCTGGATATCTCTTTGAATCTGTTTCATGCATTCTTGTTTCCTATATTGTTCATTTAATGTTACCACCATTTTCCTATGCTTGTCTGTTTTTTATATATGTCTTCTTTAGACACGCTGAGCAATTCTTTGATTATTGTTGTCATTTCATGTTTTACCTGAGAGATTATTTCTGATCTGATGTCTTCTATGGCCTACTAGTGTTGTTTCTTTACTTCCCTTGCAATCATTTCAGAGATTTCAGGTGACATTGACCTTGGTTCTCCTATGTCAGTGTCTCCTGGACTTGTTCTGTGTGGAGTGGAGTTCTGAGATTGCATTTTGGTCCTTCGTCTCGTCATTTTTGATGCTAGAGGTAGAGTGCCTACTCTCACTCTTCCCTGGCAGCTCACCAAAGGGCCTTAGCATCCCTAGTTTTCCTGGGGGTCAGACTTTCCCCTCCATGGCCAGGGAAATGGACTGCTCATTCCGGGGTCACCAGCCAGTTGGTGAAGTGTACCCAGCTCTCCCAGGCCTCAGAAGTGAACTGTGAAGGTAGCAGATTGTGTACCACCTGGTCCAGTGTCCTCAGGCAGCTCAGGATGCATGCAGGGCCCAATCGTGAACCCTGGAGGCAGTGGATCATGGACCACCTGATCCTGGGTCCCCAGGCAGCTCAAGGTATGTGCAGGGCCCAGATGTGAACCGCAGTGTTGAGGAACATTTTAAAATGTTAAGTAATAGGACAACTTTCTCCAGTGGATTTCTGTTGAATTTCATTTGCATTGAGAAACACTATTCCATATAAATAATTGGCATCTGATCTTCTACTTAACAAGTCATAATTATGTGAAAAGTAAACCCTTAGTGATATGGGCAGAGGAAAGGCTAGAAGAAAAGACATCCAGATAGAAGCTAATTTTAATATGTGTGGAAAACTTGACAGGACTGTAAGTTCCTTTTGAACATACCCATAGTTTCTTATCTATGTCTATATTTATATATATAAACTTGGTACAAAGGCTCAATAAATATCTTTTTACAAGAAACATTTCCCAGGTGTTGAAGGACAGTTTCTGGCTATGCACACATAAAATGTTATGCTGCTTTAGCTCTTGTATCATGTTAATAATTGGTAGTGACTTGTAATTCAATAGTTCAATAAAACCACAAGGGAAGTAATTGCATTTTACTTCCACCTTTTCCATTAACTTGGTTTGCTGTTATGGGCTAATAATGTAATATATCTGCTTTAGTTTCCTCTTTAGTGAAAAGCAGATAGCTCCATTAACTTTTTACTTTTTAACTCTAGTATCAAGAAGTGGTTGAAGCAATGACTGGAAACATTTGCACACACATGAATAAAACACTCATTAATATTCTGGAAGATGTATCATTTCTTCATTTCTTGAAGCAGTGTAGGAATTCCAGCAACCTAACACTTTTTGAAAAGGAAACCCAAACAATGCAAATAATAAAGACTGTCATAAAATAAAGTGAATAATATAAGGGGCAGTGGAAATTTGTTTTCTTGTACATAAAACATAATTGTATGTGCTGCATGAATCAGTTAAGGTAAGCCTTAGGTTGTGGTACAAAGTAATTCCAAATATAGTTGCTTAAATAAGATAGCAGTCAAGTTTTTCTTTTTAGTGTAAGAATGCGCCCGTTGCGGGCACCCAGATAGGCAGGGCAGCTGTGGCACATTCCAGTGTGAAGAGTTTCTTCATAATAGCTATGGCCCGCTGCGAGGTAGAAGGGGAAATGCAAACTTTAGTCAGAATAAGAAGTGGGCACAGCTGAGTATTAAAAGGTGATCACATAGCGAGGCATGGTGGTTCATGCCTGTAATCCCTGCCACTTTGCAGGATTGAGAGTTCCTGGCCAGCCCAGGCAGTTTACTGCAACCCTGACTAAAAAAAGATTAAAAGTGTGTGTGTGTGTGTGTGTGTGTGTGTGTGTGTGTGTGTGTGTTCTACTGGGGCAGGAGTGAGCTCAGTGGTAGGGTCCTTGCCGAGCATGTGTAAGGCTCTGCATTCAATGCCAAGTACTGAAAAAAAAAATAAGTACATAACAAATTGCAGTGTATCTGCCCAATAGAATAATTTTGCAACAAAGTTCCAACTAGTACACACGTAATAGGAGACTCTACAACCACTTTACCAAATGAAAGAAGACTTGCACAGAAGAGTACAAACTCTACTATTCCATCTGTAGAGAACTGTAGAACACAAAGCATAGTCCATGTGGGTGGGATGCGAACCAGGGATTGCCTGGAGCTTCTCATGTGAGGACAGATTTCACAAAGGGTAGAGCAGAGACTTTCTGAGAGGGATGATACACATATGTATCTCCTAGGTATTGATATTAGCAGTGGTTCCACAGGTATATACACTTGTCAAAACTTAGTGAATTGCAAATTTGATACATATAGTTTATCTATATAAAATATAGATAACTTAATAAATGTAATTTAAAAAACATGGCCTTGCAGTAGAGACCAAACAGTAATAGTTAAAAAGAATAAATCATTTTGAAAAAGGTAATTCTCAAAACTAGAAATATAAATGGTCATTCTATCAATTATTAAATAAACAAGAGTGTACCTTCACTTTTTCCCCTTCTTTCTTCAAATCACTTGATCTTGAATTCTAGCTCAAAGACCTGGATGAGTAGGGGTGGATGACTCTTCTTAGACCAGCAAGTACAAGTCAAGTGTTAAGGAGGTCTGGGCAACTCAGCTAAAGAAACTTAGGACCCCCTTATTCTGGAGAAAATTTCACTTTGGATTCCTTATACTTAAAGGAGACATCACTGCTTATTTTGCCTAATCTGCTGTTATGTTGAGTCTTGTCATAGTGTCCATTCTGTGTTATATAATGATTAAGTACTTCACTCAATCAATTTGTGGTTATCTTGCCTGGACTTTGCATAAGCCTTTTCTCTGGGCTTTCATGGGCTGGTGGTGCTCTATAACCAGTCTCCTGTAGGTGTCAATGTGGTCTTGTGAAATATAAATCTCTTACCATGCTTGGGTTTAAAACTTGTTCATGGCTTCTAATAATGACTAGAATAAGCTCTAAAGCCTTCATGTGAGCTTCATCTTCTACTTTACTGCCTAGTTCTCCAAAGGAATGGAATTTAGCTTCTTTATTCACCACATTTACAGCGTATTATTATTCTTCCTACCCCAAGACACTGGTGTTCCTCTTCCAAAAACATTCAGATTTTCTCTCAGCAGGTTCCAAATGGTTCATGGACTCACTGTAAATGTCACTTCCCCAGAGAGGTGTTTCGCTGACCATACTAATTAAAACAATGTCTCAACCCAAGAAAACATCTTTCTGGTTGACCTGCTTTATTCTCTTCATGGAATAAACCAAAATTAGCATATGAGCAACTCTTATTTTTCTTTTGAATAAAATATAAACTCAGTGAAGAAAAAGTTTGTCACCTTTCTTCAATGGAGTATCACTTATAATAAGATCTACTAAGTAGGTACTCAGTGATATATTTTAAGTGAATAAAAGTTCCCAAATTCAGTGCAGTTTATACCATTTTAATCCTATTATTAGTCTTAAAAGTACTGGGACCATCCTTGATTCCTCGACTTCTTACCTAGTTAACTATAAATCTACCATGAGCTCTTTTTACTTCCCTCCCCCTCGGCCTGCCTGCCCAGGCCACTGGGATCCTCTATGCTTTTACAATGGCCCTGGTCGCCCCTTTCAGGAGCTATATGATTTCCATCCTCCTCTTCTCCTTCCTTCTCTACGTTTCCTAACTCTCTCCCATGATTTATTTGTTCTAGAAATTTTTAAATTCTCTGAAACTTACCATGTTTGTTGGTTTGGTGCTGGGGATAACATCCAAGGCCTTGTAGACGTTGAATATGTATTTACTACCAAGCTACATCCTGACTCACTGCAGGGAAATTTGCATATCCTTTTCCTTTACCCGCGGCCCTCCCCGCTTTCACCCTTGCCCACAATTGGTCTGCTACTCCTGCTCAGTGATGTGGGCCAAATCTCACTGGGCATCACATATATCAAGAGACCTTTCCGGAGCCCGAACTCTTGAGTCGTGCCTTCCCTCTGACTATGTCCTCACAGATTCAGCAGTTATTATGTGGAGTTGTTGCCTGAGTCCTGTACCTTGACCATATCTCTCCCCGAGTACACGCTATCAGTCTCTACTGCCCACTGTTCTCAGCATTATCTGTCAGAATGCTTGGGACCCAGTAAGCATGTGGTGAATGCTTGAACGAGTACCACCGTCACCACAAGTACCTATTATTAGATTCATTATAATTTTTTGAATCAATAGGCAGATGGGTACATAGATAATACTAGCTCACAGTGGGCATACAAATGGTAACTCAAGAGTGTTCTATAGCAGAAAGCAGTGTGACAGCTCCTTTGAAATTTTTTGCTGGTAACTTCTGCAAAGGTAAGGATGTTATTATAAGATGTTGCACAAAAATCTAATGAAAAATCTGCCTTTGGGGATAAGAACTGTAGGTGAATAAAGCTGATGAAAGAAAATTACTGTTAGACATCTTATGTCAAACAAACCTTGTAACTTTTGTTTTGTGCCTCCCAGCTTGAGTGCGTAAGAGAAAAATGCAAATTTTCCAAATGAAGCACAGCTAACAGTGTGTAAATCTCAGGAAGACAGTAGGACACACTTATTAAAGCTTGGCAAGGTTCAGAAATGAATGATTTTTCCTCTGAAATGCCAGATTTTTTTCTTTTTAAGATTGGCTCTCCCCCAAAGCCACATCAATTATAAATAATTGTCTGCTAGCAAAAATAGCACTGCTAACCTTAAAGCAAATAAACTACAAAATTAAACTGATTAAAAATAAACGAGAGATTGAGCTTTTCTTAAGGAGACAACTTTATAAACATGCCAGAGTCTTTCCTATCTATGTCTACGAGTGTTAATTTAAAATTTTGAGGTGTTGGGGCTGGGGATTTAGCTCAGCGGCAAAAGCGCTTGCCTGGCAAGCGCAAGGTCGTGAGTTCGGTTCCTGGTACCGGAGAAAAACCAAAAAAAAAACTAAAAAAAAAAAAAAAAAAATTTTGAGGTGTCACACATTAATGTTCTGCTGTTAGCAGAATTTTCTAGTAATCTGTATTTAGAACTCCTTTATAGGAAAATTATTTAATGTTTACTTTATGATTCTTCTTGTAATCCCTTTTCTGAAGGTTCTTCCTTCTGCATAACCAAAACCAACCCATGCTAGTTTCGGTAACAAATGGTAGCTTATTTTAAGGATACAGGGATGTATCATGTAAAATATAGCTAGCTCTCAGGAAAGGAAGAATTTCCATAGAATCAATCTCCCATCTTTGTTTTACTTCCGTCTTTATTTTTCTTAACTTCTTCTTATCCTTATATTTTTTTCTCTTTGTTGTCCACATGGCCCAATATTGCTACCCTAATCGTCTCTCTTAGTCTTAGAAAAAAGAATCGACTAGTTCAGTTCGGGCTTGAGTCCAATAAACCAGTCACAGCGGGCTGGACTATGCAGTAAAAGACCTGCTGAGACTTCACAGATTGTTACCAATCCAGAGAAGGCCGTCTGATTACTGGTGCCTTCTATAGGTGTCTATCAGGCCTTGAATAGAACCATGAAATACTCACCTTATGTTGAATGAGAGGCTATAATGGAAAAGAAAACAATTCTATTCATGTCTTTTCATTGAAATGGACTTTCCAGAGACCTTGTCATGTGAATTCTGTCTGCAATTTTTTCTCTGGACCCATATACATGAAAATTTTAAAACAGCTCTGTTTATAGGAGGATTTATATTGGAACCATAAGTGTCACGGGCAAGTGGCAGTATTCTTTCCCCTGCCTCCCTCCCTCTTCCCTCCCTCCCTCCTTCCTTTCCTTCCTTCCCTTCCTTCCTTCCTTCCTTCCTTCCTTCCTTCCTTCCTTCCTTCCTTCCTTCCTTCCTCCCTTCCTTCCCTCCTTCCTTTCCTTCCTTCCTTCCCTCCTCCTTTCTTCTCTTCCTTCCTTCCCTCCTCCTTTCTTCTCTTCCTTCCTTCCCTCCTCCTTTCTTCTCTTCCTTCCTTTCCTCTTTCTTCTTTTTCCACCACTCAGCGTAGTATAGACTAGTCTGTAGTAGGAGTGTGACTGACACTTAGAAGAGCTGCGGATCACAGCAATACATTCATCCAGGCTGTTCACTCTTCTGTGAGGACTCCAAGGGTCAAACACTGATAGCTAAAGAAGGTCAAGATTATTTTCATATGTGGCTATTTTAGGAATTCTGGATAAGTGTCTTCCCCAAAACATCCTTTCCATAGCTTCCTGAAGGCTGTTATGACAATTTCAGATCTCCCTTAGATTAGATTGCTGCCTATTTCCTAACATATATGGATAGCTCCTATCATTCTTTTAATAAGTAGAGCTATATTTTGCTTTCTATTATTCCCTACAGTTATCACAGAAGTAAAAACTTCAAAATCCAACTCATTCTGCCCCATCTCCTTGTTCCCATTTCCTACGACTTTGTTTGTTCTGCAGTCTCTGGGTTGGTTATAAGTATCATCTCCTCAGTTAACGAATCGAATCTAGAGATAGGGTAACTTACTCCATGTTCCCGACCAACCACATTTCTCTTGTTTTCAGGTCCTTTTGTGACTTTACAAAACTCCCTCAAATCTATTTTACGTGGCTTTTCCTCTCTGTATTGTGTATTCTGAACTCATCATTTCTGTCTTGGACTACTATCACCATCTATTAAGGCAGTCATTGTTTACATCCTTTTTTCTCCATCTATATTCACGTCAGAAATACGCTTCTATAAGCACAGTGAGATGATTACCTACATCTTCCGAAATTCATTTGGGGGTCTCTATTGTGAATAGGGTGACAGCTGAGATGCTGTTTAATGTGATATGTACAGTTTTCATTTCTGTATCTCTACCAGACATACTATCTTTGAGGCACTCTGAAACTGTGACCATGCAACAAACATGCGATAGTAATGGCAATATGAATATGAATATAAATACATGTATTTTAAGCAAAACCATGAATCAAGCTCAGGCCCTTGCACTTGCCAGGCAGGCACTGTACTGCTGAGCTATTTCAAAGGACCAATGGTCTTATATTTTGAACACAGTACTTGATATTTTCAGTGTTTATAACATCTCATCTGAGTTCCTTAAGGGCAGAGATGGCGTCTTTGTTTACCCTGTTTACCTTTGTTTGTCCGTTTTAGGGCAGTACCTGAAATAGAACAATAGAACTAAGTACTGATTAAATGAGGCTATGCCAATTCAACGTGTCTATGCATTTACTTTTCAACTTGGAAGACCCTGTGCACCACATACAATGAAAATGTACCGTACGCACCGATGACTTCTTCACTGTGCCACGTCAGTAATAATTGCCCTGCGTTGTGGTGACGCCGCAAGTGAGGCCATCGAGAAGGGCACTCACGGTGGGAATGCGCAGAGCTTTGCTGGCGCCTCGGACAGACGGCCTCTAACCGGGAGCTGGAGAAGATGTCCGTGCCAGCCTGGGTCTCACCTGCAGTGTGAGCGCATTTTAGGTTCCCATAGTAACCATTACCTCCTTTTGGGGAATCTTACAAGAATGTCGCACAATCATCACAAAGTTTACTTCTCCCAGAAGGTCAGACCACTGAATTCCAAACGACCTTGGGAGTTTAAATTCTAGCCCACTTCCCAGTCTGTCCTGTCTGTTCTCATTTTATGACTCTGCTCTGCCCTGAGTTGGTAGCTAACCGAGGTGACTGGGGTGAACCACAGCTTCAGTGAATTTTAAGTGACCTCTCTTAATATGCAGTTAGAAACAGAAAAATGAAGTCTCTTGCCTTACCAATGGAAAATTATTTACTGAAGAGTTTTGTATCATGGGGGACAACCGAAAACCACAATGCTGAGAAAAATTATAAAAGGGCAAATCACCTCCTAACTATAAGTTTTTCTTTGTCCTTCTTAAATTTAGGTGCTCAATTCATTTAAATATTATTTCACAATACTAATTTAGGTTTTTGAGACATTTTATTCATACTTTTACGTTTCCCCAAAGCTCAGATATCCTTGACAAGCTTAAAACTCCCATTCGTATGTAATAGGATGTTATGTTTAGTCTCTTCTAAGAAATAAAGTGAAAGTTTCACGTCAAAGTCAGACCATATTGCAGGACTGATGAAAAGGACAGGGTGGAGAACTGGTTTTGGAACCCTGAGCTGGTCACCAGTCTATGCCTTTTAAAAGTCTGCAAAGCCAACACGGGGATGGAAACAGAGAACTTCTGGAAAGCTGCAGGGATGCTATGTGACCTTTGCCTCTCCAAAGGGAAAAGCCTTGGTGCTACCAAAATATAATTCCAGTCATCAGAACTTGATGTTCTGTAAACAAAGAACTTGCATGTGCCACATTTATGCATCTATTAGGGAATGAAAACCTGGCTGGAAAAGCTGATTCAAAAATTTTTTGATAGGTTGAAAATATGCAGGAATTGAGAAAATACATTGGCACAAGAGTTTCAGGTTGGATTAAAAATTGATTAATATTTAATAAGTAACAAAACCATCATTTTAAAAATTATTTTACTTAAAGACAGATATTTGCATATCCAGATATAAAAGATATGAAAGATGAAGGTGAAAAAAATCTACAAAGCAGCATATTATAGAACTAGAATCCCTATCAAGAGTAAGTCTTATCAAAAATCTTACAGAATTAGCTAAGTTTTGGGTTATTATAGGCAGTGTTCTGGCTATGTAAAGACACCTGCTTGCTCTTAACCTTACCACCAAGCTTTGACGATGTGTGTTGGCAGCCACTGACGCTCATTTCAAACTAGGAATCTGTGCTGTGCCTCAGTGGGTTCCTGCAGTGGGATACAGGGGTCTGTTTTGTTTTACTTCCATCAAAGCAATCAGAAGTAGCGTCGAGCAGGCTGCCTGCCAGTGTAGAGTTAAAGAGAGGTGGCCTTGTTGGCTGCCCTACACTCCACAGCACAGAAGGGCAATGTATGCATGGTGATCTTTTGTAGCCGGGTGTGGAGCATGTGGGAATATGAGAGAAAGTGGGGACCTGTAAACTCAACCTAGGACCACTGAGACCCCATGCAGAGAAGCAAGGACAATCATTTGGTGCCTAAGGGCTCCGTAAGCGAAGGTCCGAGGGAAATGCGTCATTCTCACCTGGGAGGAGGAAGATGAGTGCTTTCCAGGGAATGGCAAGGCTTGGAACACCGGCCAGCCTCTGTGTCACGCTAACAGGGGCTTTTCCAGCTTCTCCCTCCTTCCACCCTGTGAGAGCCATGTAGACAGTTAATTAACAAATGCAGCAGAATGGATGGTGGAGAATAGAAGGAATGCTCTTGCTCCACAGTTCCCCGATCTGAAGCTGCTGACATTTTTAGTCCTACCACAGCAAAAGGGAGAAGCCTTAATGCTAAACCACATACAGTTTTGACAGTTATGTGGCATGACATTTTTATTGCTCGTCTAAGAACTTTTATTACCTGTGACTGACCAGAAAGGTCCTAGGGCGTGCCATGATTTTCTTCCAGGCTGCACTCCACCAAGTACAAGATAAAATTACTTAATGAGTTGGGCTTGTTCCGTGGATGTGTATGTGTGTGTGCGTGTGTGTGTGTGTACGTGTGTCTGTGTGTGAGAGAGAGACACAGAGACAGAGAGAGAATTTGTCTTTTTAAGTGTGACCTTTTAGATCTATCTTTGACTTCAGTGAGTGCTCCTAATTTCTACACCGAGTATAAATTTTATATTTTAAATTGAATAGCTCTAGTTCAGATAACTGTGTTTAAATGTCTTCACGGTGGCACAAGGAAGCATGATTTTGTGAAGCCTTAGAAATACCGTGCTCCTGATATAGATGCAGTGAACCAGTTGCAGAACTGCTGGTGTGTCAGGTCAGTGCTCTCTGCTTCAGTAGAGAGAATACCTTCTCCTTAGAGGTGTCATTGTTTCTACATGTTTCATTTCATTTTGTCACTAAGTGCAGTTTTGAAATACAAGTACTTTATAGCTTTATTTTACTATGTGGTTTGGCATGAGCTTATATTTCAACTTCAGTTTTTTTTTCATATCTGCATGTAAACTATTTTTCTAAACACAAGTAAGATAATGTATTTTTAATGCTTTTATCAAGTGCTAGGATAGTATATTTATGAGGTTAATTTTACTCTTTTGCCAGTAAATGCATTGCAAGATTGTTCTTGAAGTAATAAAAGTCAGTACTGATATGAGGTGAGGATTTATGCAAAATACTGACCTTTAAGAGATAGAATCAAAGTTTGTTATGATTCTCTTTTTCAGGAATGTTCATTACTGTAATGCCCCAAGTCTTCCTTCTTCCTCACGTTCAGAGACTCTCCTATCTTTGAATTTAAAATAAAACTGAATTATTTTCTTTCTTTATTCTGCTTTAGGTTTCTGCTAAATGCTTCCATATATTTACATTTGTTAATTGCCTTTTGGACTTCATTAAAATACATTTGACAACAAGAGGAGCTTGACTTTATTTACAATAATCATTTTGGGACCTAGAACTACAGGCTTATCACAAGGTTTGCTGAGTGGAAGAATGAATGCATGAATGGGTGGACTGATGTATAAATAACGAAAATTCTTCTGTAATTTGTAGTGCACCTGTCAAGAAACAGTCTATACAAGAAAACTAGTAATATTGAAACAGTTAATATTGTATAAATCCAAGTTCTTTGTCTCATTAAATTGAAGAATAAAATCATGAACAAAATGAATTTAGGAGCGGGTTTATTAGAAATAATAAGACACAAAACTCTTCGTGGATATTCCCCAAGGGAAGATGGAATTCTACCTGCTTTCTTTGTCTTGGCCTTATCTATAGGCAGAGCACAGGGAACCTATTTCAAACAGGTGGTTTGTGGGTGGAGGGTTTAAAGCAAATTGGTTATCTAGCTGGTTCAAAGGAAACCGGTTAATTTGTACTGCCAAGTTTTTCTAAGTTTGCTCAGGAGGTAAGTAGGAATGGCCTCCTTCTTTAGAGGAAGGATTCTAATTTCCCTATTTCTGCTCTAAGTTTATATTTTGTTGCTGTGTTTTCTTTTACAACTCTAAACTTGGCTTAGCTGCTGGAATGTAGCTCTTAACCTAGGTGGGCTGTTTAGTTTTATTCAACCCTATCCTTAGGCTGCTGTTAATATAGGAAAAATGTAACTCCCAACCTGTTAAATGTCAGATGTACCAGTATGTGGTCTTTAGCGAACTTGGGAACAAATGAAGGAATTTAGGAAAGTTTTATTGGAACTAGGGAGAGGATAACTCCTGGATTTCCAGGAGGGGTCCCGAATGGGCTACCACCAAGGCCCTTTATCAGGGGTAATTTGTACAGCAAAGTCACCATGTGGGTACCACATGGTTCAAAATACAATCAACCTGTAGGATCACAAGTGTAGTCATTCAGCTAATATTGACCCAATAGAGCAAAAGGGAAACTGGAAAAAAAGATAGGAAAATAGGAAATTGATCCAACAAGGAAATAGTTACTAAGCAAGGGTACATGGAAAGAGAGAAAATTCTTGGAAAGGTAGGGGAGTATGGGTCTAGATGTCCTGGTCACCCACTTACATATATGATGCCTATCCGGCGTCCACGGGAACAGGTGGTGCTAGTTGCGTATAATCTCAAGTTGCTGCTTACTTCCAGGCGGACAAGCAGGCCTCACTGCTGCGTTTCCATCCAGAGGCTGGTTCTCTTCAGATTTGCCATTAGCCGTAACTGCAGTGTCTTTTATTTTTTGTGCTGACTTCTTGGGGGCTCGATCTCTCTCTGACTGTGTAGTAGTTTCTAACTTAGCTGCCTATAACACTCTGACTGCTTATAACAACTACACTAAACTACTACAATATCAGACATCCTCTGGAAACACGCATTGTATCAGAGTTAAAAGCAGAGCTTGCTGAAGTTACCCAGGAGTACTATGACAGCAACTGTCCTAGCCACGTTTCCGTCACTACTCACTCTCTATCGGGCACTTGTTTCGGGCCTGACTTAGAACTCATACTTAATGCCTCTGTGTCACTATTCCACACTGTTCTGTGCGCACACTAAATGTACTTCTGCCTCACCGAGCCAGTTAGACTGGCCTTTACAACCAGCTCAGCTCAGGTAGAAGGTAAGAGTGGTAGGACCGGGACTCCAGTTCCGGTTAGCCCAACTCCAAAACGCAGACGGGTGCCCGGAAGACTCACTGTCTTCTCTTATCCACGGTGACTTTTACAATTATATAGAATTGAATCTGGCAAAAGAAAATACTGGCAGACACGCTGACGGACAAAGTGGTGAGGCAGCGGTGGTACCTTACCTACGTACAGTCACAAGAATAATCAGTCCGGTGCTGAGACACGTACAGTACAGCAAGCACAGGGTGACTCACTGAAGAAACCACTATATACCATGCATTCAGTGTACAGAAACGCAAACCGAAAAACAGCCGCAATTTATGAAGCTAAAAACGAAAACGTTCATCGCGGAGCTTCTTTGCACAGAACTATACAACAAAAACCTTGCAGAAGTGTGGGGTGAGTGTGCGCGTGTCTTTTCTTTTGTCTCTCGTCTTTTCTTCTCCTTTCTGTTATACACACACACAGCACATTATATTCACATAGCCCCACGGGTCATATACTTGGTATAAAGAAAAGAGTTCTAGGTTTGCCAAGAGGCTTGAATTCGTACCCTAAAATTGTGCATTGTAGTCCTTGATCTGCAAGGAAGCGTACACCCTAGGCGGGTGCTCTGAGGCTGCGCGCTCGGCCGTCTCCAGCAGCTTCGGGATCTGAGTCCGGCATTCAGGCCCTGGCTTTCTCCGGCGGGGCTGGGTTGTGCGGGTTAGTCGCGTACTGCAGGAAAGCTTTCTGACTGGTGCCCCGCAAGGCGGCAAGCGCCGGGTCCTGCGCCTCCCGGGCCCCCGGGGTCCTGCTGAATTTCCCTGCCCTTTCCTGCGGTCTCCAACCTGTTCCTTCCCATTTGCGGAGCTCACGCGCTCCCTCTGCCGGAGAACCGCGTGAGGACCCGCCCGGCCTCCTGGTTGCTATGGTACCGCGGTCCGCGGTCGCCAAGGAGACCGCGGCGGAAACAGAGGAGCGGCGGCTGCGAGGCGAGGCGGGTCTCGGTGAGCGGCCGGCGGGTGCGGCCGGCTG
>NW_004955448.1:16596228-16624715 GCF_000276665.1 Chinchilla lanigera | reverse complement strand
CAGGGGTGGGCCACCACGCCCGGCTTTATGTGCTTTATTTTTATTCTAAACTTAGCAGGTCTCTGAAAAAATTTTAAAAAGTTGAAGCTACACGATTAAAATTATACACGCTCTGTGCTTATGGAAATTTAAAAAGCCCCTCCAAATTTTTATACTTAATCTAATAGGCCACAGGGAGGCCTGCCCTTACCTCCCATAGCAGTACCAGTTGCGCTACACATTAATTACCTGAAATTAGGTCTTTTGTTTCCTTCCATCAGGAGGCTTGGAATTGTTTTACTTGCTTCTACGTATTTTCCTATTTTATTTTCATTTTCCTATTTTCTGCACTGCAGTGTAAGTTCTCTGGAGATTTGCACCCCGCCTGGACAAGCTTGCTCATCAGTGCTTTAAATTTTGCTGGGCACAGGGAGGTTTATTTGTTAAGTGCTCATGGAGGCTTTCATAGATGTGGAAAGAAGAAAACAACAGCAAAAATACCGTCTGTGTGTGTGAGAAACTGAGAGGGTGTGCTTTACTTTTCCTCGTGGGGTAGGCGTGCAATAAATTGAAAGCAGTAGAAGACTTCAAATGGTTAAACCCGAGCACATTATTAGAATTGCACCATGGTGATTCAGAGATCAGTGGCAAGATCATCCTGAAATATTGGAGTTACTTAAGGAAACGGCACTTAGACAAGCAGTGATGCAAAAATAACACAAAGCAGCATGAAATAGCAAAGGAGCTCAGTACATGTGAAAACACATGAGGGGAAGCTCATTTCCGATACAGGAAATACTGGGAGAGAGATGATCTTCGAATAAAACTTGCTGAGTAAAGAGACAGGAAATAAGGTAGGCTTTGGAAGATTGTCACACACAGGGGAGGTCTTAAGTGCCAAGCAGAGTAACTGGGTGCTATTTTTCCTGAGTGTAGGGGACTGTTCAAAGACAAAGTAACAGTAACTGTATATTACTTGGAAGCAATTTAATAACCAAAATGTTTTCAAAAGTGCTTAGAAGTAACACTGTAAAAATTTGAAAAAGTTAATATAATTCTCTAAATTTCCTCTGTATGTATGACAAGTGACGAATATGAAAGTGGGAAGAGCATTTACCAACAAATCTCCAAAACTATATGAATTGTTCTGTACATAGAACCACGTTTAGCGCTAACAGGCCTGGGAAGCTGTCTTAGTTATTTTCCTCTCACTGCTAAGACAAGATACGTGACACACAGAATTACAGGCAAAGAAGTTTATTTAGTTCACAATTCGCAGAGGTTCCAGTCCATAATTGGCTGGCCCCAAGGCCGGGTAGCAGGATAGGCATCATAGAGGAGAAACGGTTCATGGTGGGCAGAAGGAAACAAAGCAACAAGTGACAACCGCAGCTCCTTTCATCCCTTGTGCCTTATCCAGGCTTCTTAGGGAGGGCAGTGCTCACACCCTTAACCTAGTGCGCTTGAGCCTAGAGTTCACCATGGATCAATTCCAGCAGCACACACTCTATATCAGGCCACCTCTGAAAAAGCCCCACCTATGACCGCGTGAGTCTTTGGGAGGACGTCTAGACACATGCTGCAACAGAAGAAAATAGTGATTTCTCATTTTTTCACATGCCTTAGATCTGTGCTTTAATTTTCTGAGGCCTAAAATATCCATGAGAAAACATATGGGGTAATAGACTGTAGGAGAATGGGTAGTCCCAGTAATTTAAATGGCTTTGGTTTTGGAAAGGTGTGATTAAGAAATGCAATACTTTGTAATCATATAAAATTCTTGCCAGGTGTGATGGCACACATCTGTAATCCTAGCACTTGTGAGGCTGAGGCAGGAGCACTGATGCAAGTTCAAGGCCAGCCTAGAGTACATAGTGAGTTCAAGTCCAGCCTGAAGTGCATAGAAAGACCCTGTCTCAGAAAACAGCAACAAGAAAAAATTCTTTTTTAAAATTTGATTTTGTGGAAAAAAGGTAAAACAAAATTTCATAACAAAATAATAGGAGAATAACAATAGTGAATACATTACATGTTGTTTGTTACTTGGTGTGTGATTAATAATAAGTATGTAGTATATTTCTTTATTGTGGTGCCCCTCAAACCTTTCTTGGTACTGCGGAGGAGTTTATACAATCCTGAGGCTTATTGTGTAGAAGAGATGAAGGAGGCGCTCTGGGTACCGCGGTCTTGACGTCTCTCACTGCTTACGCGGGTAGTTTTCACGCTGTCCTTTTCTCTGCAGGTCTTGTAGGAGACCGCGGCTGTATAGTCACAGAGCAGAGAACTCCCGCCTGACGCCCCGCCCATTCTGCGGCAGCGGGCCTTGATATTTGGGTTGCATCCACAGTCTGGAAACATGTAGAAGGAACATCCAATCCTCATGGACAATTTGGGGTCATATTAGACATTATATGTGAGTAAAAGTGGGGTTGGGGAAGGAAAAACAGTACAATCTAATAACTGTATGTGGAAAAATTTCCAAATCACCTCTAAACTTTAGTATTTAATTGTAGAAAATGAAATGGAATGACGGAAGGACACAAGGAATGAGGAAGTTTGCATAATACAGAGTTTATCTCCCTGGCTTCCAAAGGTGGCTAAGCTTCTGTGCTTTGTTATTTATGCTCCTGACATTGTTATAGCCTCACGGTCCCAAGAAAGGTGACTTATTCTTTGTTGGCTTTAAGAAGGGGAACAGACAGAACGGCATGACTCACAATCACCACGTTCCTTTTTCTTCCGTACAGGAAAATTGGCTTACGAGTGTGACTTGATAAAAGAAGCCTTACTAATTGCATTCAGTGAAGTGAAATGCCCCTGAAAAAGACCATTTATTGATTAAATAACATTATCAGCAGAGCTATTAATCTGAATCATTTCATTCTAATGAGATTTAGAGAATATTCTTTCATGCTTTGTGTGGGTATAATCAATCATTGTGTATCATCTTGGCTTTATGCATATATACATAAAAATAACATTATATATCCCAGTGTGTAAATAAAAGTAGGGCAATTAAGATTATTTTCATTAATCAAAGTGATTAGCCATGGGGATTTATAATATCTTTTTGATGGTAATAATAACATGAGAATTTTGGGAGGATATCCAGGGTAGACGAGATTTAGCAGTTGGATTTCCGGAATATGATTGGAAAAGGAGTATAGACTCTGTGCCATTGAGAAAGATTTTTCCTGGAGGGTCCGTAAAAGTAGCTTTTGTAGCCTTTACTTAATAAAATTAGATGTAAGTAGTTCCTATAATGATGATCGCTTCATTTGGAGGCAGTAGAAGAGAGTAGCATTTGAAAATGCTGTCATCTCTCTCTCCAAACACAAACCAAATCTTACTTTTCCATTCCTGGGGTACTTTAACTCTCTGACAGCTATTTTAACTTTTATAGACAGGACTTCATATGAAAAACAAATCTGACTTAGATGCCGTCCCAGAATCCTTCCTTCTGTCAGAATCACGAGATAGTGTCTTAGTTGCCATTCCAGCCTTGCTATCTGTAGCAGAGGTCAGGAAAGAATAGGTAAACACATATTTTTTATCGCAGGTCCAAAAATATTTGCACTTGATCCCATGATGCAATCACTATATTGCTGAAAATGCAAATTATTTTCTATAATTTCATTTTGCAATTACCTTCAAAGAATAAATTCTTCAGAATGTCCTCTAAGATGGCAAATATCTACTCTTTGAAGTTAGATTTGATTTTTTGAATGATTTGGAGGCAGATTTAAGCGAATAAAATGGTTGATCTTGTTCCATAACATTTTTAGTTTTCTTTAATTTCCTTCCAGTTTGCTTTAAATTGACACATAATATTTATGCGTATTTATAGAGTATAGTATGCTAGTTTGCTACGTGTGTGCCGTGTATGATGATCAAATCAAGTACTGAACATTTGCACCTCCTCACACATGAGCCATTCACGTGCTCTGGAACGCTTTGGATTCATTTCTTACGGTTATTCTGAGATATTACATATGCTGTTCTTGACTCTGGTTACCGCACTGTGCAACAGAACATCAGCGCCAACTCCTTCCACCTGGCTGTGTCCCGGTGTCTGCGCTGCACCCCTCTCCCTTCCTCTCCCCTGTCCCCTCACCGTCTTTAGCTACTGTTACTTCATTCTTATTTTCTACGAGACCAAATTTTTTAGTTTGCAAAAATGAGTGAGAGCATTGAGTGGTATTTGCTTGACTAATTTCACTTCATGCATCTTACTAGTCTGTCTGCAATTCTGCAAAGGACAAAATTTATTTTTTGTGGCTGAGAAATTTATTTTATGCTTTTATATTTATATCTGATAAATGGAAAACATGATACGTACCTTCGACACCGTTCTCCACAGTACTTGTATGAATTTACACCTCTATCAGCAGCACTGTATGGTTCTCCTTTCTGTAATCCTTGCTACAGTTCTCTATTTGATCTGTTTTAGATAACAGACATTTTAACTGGGTACCGTCATGTCACACTGCAGGTTAGATTTACACTCCCTGATGCCTAGTGTTGCCAGGGACCTGGCCAAGGTCCCCAGCTGCCCTTCCGACGCGTATGGCGAAGGACGACATAAGAGCCAGAGCCAGATGTAGTGATGTGTAGCGGGGCTGGGAGGTCAGCTCCTCGGGGTGGGCAAAGACGAAGCCCTCTTGGGCTGCCCGCTCTTCGTTGAGCACATGCACATTTGCAGGGTGGGTAGGGCACACAGGCTGGTGATTGTGTGGCTGCTGGAAACGAGGATGAGACAAGGGCCAGTAAGGAAGCTGTGCTTTCCACAGGGGAAGCTTTTGCTCCTGCTCCTGCATTGCTTTTCAGATCCTCGCGGTCCTCAGGTCTGATCTTGGCTTGCGAGCGCCACAGCATCACTAGAGCAGGGGTTCAGCTGCTCCCGGGAGAAGCAGGGAGTTTGCACGTCCAGCTTACAGGGCAGGGCGCGGACGGCCTGGGACGCCCTCTGGACTCTGTTTATAATGTGTGGTCCCCGACAAGTGGTATCGAGCATTTGTTGATTTTTAATTCGCAAGAGCTCTACCTGTGAGTTACTATGTAATGTTTTGATACATATATACATTGTACCATGTTCAAAACAAGGTAAACATATCTGTCACCTCACACATGTACAATTTCTTCCTTATGAAAACATTTCAAATCTCTTCCAGCCTTTTGAGATATGCTGCGCATTAGCATCACATAGAGTCACTGCTGTGCACTGGCTCACAGGACTTACTTTGCCTGTCCAGCTGTAGCGCAGACCCATCAAGCCTCCTCTCTCCCTCTCTCCCTCCTCCTTGCTGTGTCCCCACGCCCTGGTAAGCACTGCCGTCATTAATATTGAGCACTTGTTCAAACACCTGGTCACCCATTTGTCTGTTTTTAGAGAAAGGTCTTTTCAAATCACCCGTCCGTTTTAAAACCTAATTATTTGGTATTTTGTAGCTGCGTTGTTTGATTTCCTTATATATTCAGGACATCGGTCTCTTCTCACATGAATCATTTGCAAATATTTTACCCCATTTCCATTTCAAAATGAAGCATAAGAAAATGGATTCATATATTTGTGAGATGTGAAATGATGTCTCCTGAAGTTTTAAGAGAGCTATTCCAAAAACGTGTCTCCACGGTTGGCACCACTGGAGTTAGGAGGGGTCTCCCGAAGGAGCAGTACTGAAGAACTACTCGTTTCCTTCCGCTGGCCTCCATTCGTTTAATCCAGTTTTCGTGCTGTCCTCCGTAAGTCTAAGGGTGAAGTTTGGACACTTGACTTCTGTTTTTCCCTCCGAAACTTTCACTGATTCTCATTAGCTACAGAACAAATGCCAAGTAGTTGAACTTGGCGTGGAAGCTAGCTGCTAGCGAGCATCTGTTTCTATCTAAATCTTTGCTTAGTTTTTCCTTCCATGTGCTCTGCACACCAAACAAATCGAGCTGGTTATAAATCTGCATTCAAGAGTCCTTCCCCCATAGGACTGAGTGTTCAGTCAGATCGTACATCCACCACAAGGCTCCTCCTAAAAGCTAGCTGTCCTGAAGTCTCCTTTCTCTCACTTTCTAGATTATGGCATCTATAAATCTATGGCTCTTATAATTTTTACCTTGTTTTATGTATTTACCTGCTATGTATTTACCTTGTTTTATGTAATTACCTGTATTTTAAATACAGGTCTTATATGATTTTTGTTTGACTCTAAGCCATTTGAGTCTAGAAAAGAAATCTTTTTAGGCCTTGACTTCTGCACGCCCTTAGCACTGTGCGTGGCACATGGCAGAGCTTTAACAAATATTTATTGGGGTTTTGAACGCTTAGCAACCCATATATGAACGGACAGCATCAAATGGTTTGGGAACTTAAGAAGATAGCTTCTATCACATTTAAGAGCTTTTGGAATTTAGAAATTTTTTATTCATATAAAAATCTAGCAGCTGTGCATGTGATTTAGTAATTTAGCATTAGAGAGCAAATTACTATAGAACCATAAACAATTAGCATACTCAGGAAACAGGGTGCTCTGAATAATTTAATTTTCTGGTTAGCTCAGAGATAAGAAGAAATCCTTTTTATTTGATTTCTCAATGAAAAATTCTTTCTGAAATATGCTAATTTCTGATCTTAGCAAAGAGAATCATTAAAATTTTCTTTGATAAATGATATTAGAATGCATTTTGGTAATTATTATATACCGTAATTCTCATATTATTTTACCATATATGTAATTCTTTTCTTTTTTGGGCTTTGGATTGTGTCTAAAAGTTCTTCTCACTTTTCAATATTTAGCTTTATATATTATTTTTGATATTTGATGTATAGTCACACATTGTATGTTCTGAAAACACACACCGCTAGGTGACTTTTGTTTTTGGGAAACCATGATAGAGTGTATTTACTCAAAGAAAGAAAGATATGATGCCAATATGTGAAATATTCTTAAGGGATCATGGATGAATATGTGGACTGTCATTTTTTGAACAATTGAAATAGAGCATATGACTTTAGATATATTTTTATAACCTTAATGATAGCAAGAGCTAGGATATGTGCTTTAGCTTGTCTTAATGAATACATTCTTTACCTTTATAGAATATTTTCCTAGTCTTTTGTTATGTATAAATTTTCCTGAAATTTTGGCTTAATAAAATATATTGTACTTATATAACGTATTTAATATATGATGATATTTTTGCTATTTAACCTTTGATTCAACCTTCTTCTTTGCACAGATTTCTGTTTTTATAGTTTTTCTGGATTATGTGTAGTTCTGAACTTGTAACTTGCACATCTTTACCTCTGGCATAATTCTTTTGTTTTGTTGCTTTTTCAGAAAAATTAGTTTTACCAACTGGAATATTTTTTACCAATATTATCAATAATCATGAACACCAAAGATTTTGTAGTTCTTCCGTGGGGAAAATCTGGAAATTCTGTAAAGCTAAAATATAAGTAAGTACATATATATTTATTTCTTAAGTAAGAATAGGTGCTAAATTGTTATATGTTAAATTATTCTTTTTATACAAGAATGCTTAAGCTCAAATTTCATAAATACTTATCTCTATGCTCTATCTATAATACAATAGGTTTTACATATTATTATCTATCATGGTTTTTATAATGAGGACAAAAATATTGTTTCCATAAGCATCAAAGTGAAAATTTATAAATAAATGTTGGATTACTAGCTATCAAGTTAGTACAATCAATATTTAAATATATTTTTATGACTCTTATTCAAAGTTAAAAAGAATCACCCCTAAATTTAGAGAGACGCTGAAATTAAGGTAGGAGATCTTTAATTTATTGCCCTGGTTTTTTGGATAAAGGGCCTTGTATCGAACATGTCTTTCCAGGAAGAATATCTTCTGTACTCAAATTGACTGGGAGATGCATTTAGCCGTAAAAATCAAGCAGTCCTGAGTATCCTGTGACTTCTTGAGAAAGTCCATGGGCTTGGGAGGAATCAGCATACTGTTCCCTTTTGAGATTACCAAAAGTCACTGGAAATCTTCAGGGTCTTCCTCTGAGATGCTCCCAAGAGCCAGCCAGCATAAGTTGGGGACAGTGTCTTTTTGGTATTTTTGTTGAGAAAACTTCTCACTATGTAGCTGGCCTTGAACTCACTATGTAGCCCAGGCTGGCCTTGAACTCTTACTAATCCTCCTACCTCAGTCTTCCAAGTGCTAGGATTATAGGTGTGCACCACCATGCCTGGCTGACAGCATTGATTTTTAATTTTAGTTTTTAAGCTGCTTGATACAGGTGAGTAGCCCTGATCAATACTCATGTGATTATTTAATGTCTGATGTTTTCATAATCTCTTCATTATTGAGAATAATTGAGTATAAAAACATTGTGGAGCTGGGCATGGTTATGCACACTTGTAATCTCAGAACTCAGGAGGCTGAGGCAGGATTGTCTAGAGTTTGAGGCCAACGTGGCTACATAGTGAGTTCAAGACCAGCCTGTACTACATAGTGAGACCCTGTCTCAAAAGCCAGAAAAGGCATTTTGTAAATCGGAAAGCGTTGCTCAAATATATGATGTTATCATTATTAGACGTAGCATTCTTTGGTGATAATGGGACCTGTGTAACTCCTAGTACTGTCATTTTAGTTTTTTACCAAAACAGTGGGTCATGTATTATTTGATTCAGTGATTTGTCTCATCTATATCTAAACTACAAAGAGTCAGTCAAAAACATTTATTAAGTGTATATGTTCTCACACTGTATCACAGAGTAGTGGAAACAATAGTCTGCCTTCAAGTAGTTTGCAGAGTATGAGAAGAAGTACAGTTATGTTGATAAGATAGCATAAAGTGTGTGATAGGTAGACACACAGGCCTAGGAGGACATGGTTCAAACCACTTGGGGAAGGATGATGATGTGTCCAAGGTTTACCTGAGAGACGCGGTCAGTTGGGTAGTTACTGGGTGGAACTTTTAGTAAAGCACATAGACTGTGTAGTTTGGGGACCTTTCAGGCATATCCAGTTGGCAGAGGTTTACAGAACCAGGTCAGAGACAAAGGCAGGGTCCAACGTGCATACGGTGGTGAGAGGGATACTATAAAATCTTCCTGGTCACCCACGATCCACAAAGCCGCAAACACCGAGACAGGAGCATCAGTACTCTGCCAGCTTCTGTGGAATTCTCTTTCTCAGCATTCCCATTTCCAGGCTTGTTTCACTGGACTTTGTCGTCACAGTTGCGCTCGCCCCGCCTGGTATTCTGCTGTTACTGTGCTCCTTCCTGCCTCTTTTCTGTATCTGTGGCGCTGATGTGGTCTCTCCCAGCAGCCTCCGCCTTGCTCAGGGGCCCTGCCTGCTCTTCCAGCTCTGTGGGTATGGCTGCTTCCAGGGGCGATCTTCTGATTTGTGTAAGATCTGCAGAACCCAACCTTGACCGTTCGGTCAATAGTTCAATCTCTTTCTCTCAGTTTGTCTTCCTTATCTGCCCTAGTGGCGGCTTTGAAAACATTTGAAGTCTCCTAGGACTCGCATCGTCTCTTCATTACTGGAACTACTGGAAGAGCCACCCACTAAGCGGCTATCTTGTTCCCAGCCCCGCACTCTTTCATGATTTTCCATGATGCGGTCAGTGAACTCTGATCATTTCTTTTAGAATCTTTAATGATTCTCATCGTTTGTAGCAGAAAACCCCAGTTCCTCATCACTGCTTGCAACGGTCTTCCTGCTTTGAGCGCTGTCCACCTCAGCAGGCCCATTTCCTGTCATTTCTCCGTCTTACACGTAAGGCCTGGTCTCAGGGCTCTTCAGGTTTCTTGTCTCACACGTTCACTTTCGCTTCTACGTCCACTCTCACTTCTTACTACGACGCTCTTACCGTGTCCCTTTGACTGGCGCAGTCACTTGGTCCTTCAGGTCTCAGGTCACACTTCGCTCTCGCTGGGACCCGTTTCTGGGCCCTGGGGCTGCAGCACGTGCCCTCTCTGTGTGTGCGGGCAGCCCCGTTTCTCTGCAGGGCAGCGCGTCATTCTGAGTTTCAGTGGCCCCCATGCTGGTCTTTGTTCTTTCAGTGTGGTCAGGCCGTGGTGTCCCAGCCCAAGCACATTCGCAGTGCTGTGTGTAGGAAAGAAGCAGAAATAACGAAAATGATGACGGTCTCTGTCATGGTTTGTGCCTGAACCCTGCCCCTCAACGCCTCCTTTGGTCATGGGGGTGGGCTTCTGGGGGGCGGCTGAATGTAGAGCTTGTGATTGGTTCATTCTAGAGGGCTGGGATTGGCGGTGTGAGATGCCCCCGCCCCGGGGCGGCCGCCTGCGCACAGTGCTTGGGAGGGAAGGAGGTTTGCGCCTCCCTTTTGCCCCTTTGCTCTTGATGCTCCGGCTGTCCTCTCCGCCCTGAACTGCTGCCCCTGTGCCGGGCATCCTGCCAGCTGAGTACGGACCCACCCCTCCGCACACCCGGAGCTAAACAAACCTTCCCTTCCCTAAATTCGGGTGAGGGGCGTCGGGTGTTTTGTGGCAGAAAAGTACTCAACACAGTCCCTTAAAGTCATGGCCTGGTTAGACGAACCCCTTTGGACAGCCTTTGCCTCCTGATCCTTTGGAACTCTCTGTTTTATATCAACTTGGGAACACGAATTTGGTCTACTTGCTGTTTTGATGGCTTTGCACTTCTATAAATTAGTTCTCTTTCTGATCTGTATGTGTGTGTGCATGTGTGTGTGTGACTCAAGACTGAATTTAAAATCTTCTTATGGAGCCATAACCCTATGCCTTTTTTATTTTTTGTTTCGGATGGGCTGCACTGTAACTTGTGATCCTCCTGTCTCAGCTTCCTAGATTAGAGGTGCTTAGTTTGGTTCCATGTCGTAGGGTTTATGGGTGTCCATTCTACGTGATTACAATAAAACACTAAGATAATAAAAAAGAAAAATATTTAAACTCATAATAGGTAATAAAAGCTAAATAATTACCTTAGCTTCTGTCTGTGAGTCAATGCAAGACAGTACAGAAATTAGAAAACAATTTTCTGTGTGGGTGCAGTAGATATTTGCATATATAGAGATGTGACTCATACCTAAAGTGAATTATGAGTTTACACCCATAGCAACAGAATAGGAAAAGTAATTTGTAAGATTTGAAAGGATACCTTGATGAAAGAGAATCTTAATGAAATGCAAATGCTAACTTTATAACCATGTTTTAGGAAATACAAAGGAGTGGTGAAAATAGTTCATTTTTTAGTTATTAATGACAATTTTAACTTAAGAGCAAAAGATTAAGTAAAGTTATTTTGTCTTAGCCTCTATTTGTTTGTTTACTTCAAATAAATGTTCTGCATTTGAATCTCATATATTCAGAAATGTTCAAGAACTGCGAATGGAGAAAATACAATTAGAACTGGAGAACCAGGAAATGGAAAAGAAATTACAAGGATTCCAGTTAACAAGGAATAGAGAAAAGGAGGAAATAAAGTGGGTAACTTTCTTAGAGAATTTCTGAGGATTAAACTAAATTAGAGAAGAATTGTTTTATATGTATTTTACTGTAATGAACATGTTTGGCCTGCAGATCACTCTCTACTTTTCGTTATGAGCCAGGAATGGTAATTTCCCTCTACTGCTCTTCATTATTACGCACTTTGCCTTCTAAGGGTCTCATTGCTTTTGTTCCTTCTGCGTCTTCTGTCTCATCACTTCACATGTCCCTTCTCGCCTTGTGCTGCTGTGTGCGGTTTGTGGTCCGGCAGGTTTAGGACGGCGGTGGAAGCCTTGGCTTTTGCTCGCAGATGAGTGCTGTCAGCAGCACGTAAGAAGCTCATAGATCATCATGTGTATCTGAAATGTACCAATCAAATCGATTAATGAATAAGAAAAGACGAAATAGAACAATATGGATAGAGAAAAGGAAGTTTGTGTTTATGGCTACTTCACTTATGGAAAGTCTTTTGGGGGCAGGCATGTGCCGGTGCACTCATGGGACTCATTTAAACCAAAATAAGTTTGGAATATTCTTAGCAAATTTCAGGTAGCTAAAATCCTACTAATGAGAATTCCCTAATGTTGTACTTGTATATCTGCGCTAATATAACCGAGAGCACTATTTTACTATAAAAATAACAAGATGGTAATAGTTAAACAGAAGTGATGATGATGTGACAGAAATTCTCTCTTTACTCTAGGGTTGCTCTCAGCTCATTTCCTAGCACCTGTTTTAAGGATTACAATATTTTTCTTCACCGACATCTTTTCTTTGGACAAGTCTCTCTTGTTCTCTCTCTGTCTCTCTCAGTCTCTCTCTCTCTCTCCATTAGCACACAGTGACCTATCTCACTTTGTTGATTATAATAGCATTTATTTTTATGTTTCTATTAATTTTTCAGTATTTTGTAATTACAAACGCTGCCAGGGCCATACTGCAACATGCAGTTTTGTTTACAGGCACAAGCATTTGGGGAATAAATTCCTCCCCTATAATTTTAGGTCAAGGTGTGTGTGTGTGTGTGTGTGTGTGTTTTGTATTGTGATAGACAGTGAACAATTGTCCTCCAGATGGGCTTCCAGAGTTTGTAGCCTTTGTCTCAAGAACAAGATAGTGCGTGTTTTGTGTGTGTTTGCTGATGCCAAATATTAGCAAGTTTTTTTGTATACTGTTTACCTTTTTTGGTTCTCAAAGTGATGACCGCAAAATACCTATGAAGCATCTAAGACTACTCGGATGCTTTGTATTTATTACAGTCTCAGTAGATTTTATCCATAGAGTTCAATTCATTAAAAAAAGTGCATGAGAGCTGGGTGTGGTGGCGCACGCCTGTAATCCCTGCACTCAGGAGGCTGAGGCAAGAGGATCATTGAGAGTTTGAGGCCAGACTGGGCTGGGAAGTGAGCTCAAGGCCAGCCTGCATGGCATAGTGAAACCCTGTCTCAAAAAGACTAAATAAATAAATAAATAAATAAATAAATAAATAAGTAAACCTTGCATGACTCACCTATATAACGTCTCCAGTAAGTAGACTATTGGTATAATCAAGGCATAGCATACTGTATGTCACATCAATGAAATTTATTGTATGTCCCCCTGCTTGTCTCTTAGTTGTCCACTAGCCACTTCTCCATTCACTGACTTTTACTTTGTTTGGACTTTTTCATGGGTCTTGGTACTTACCTGGGAATCAGGGTTCCTGAAATCAACTCTGAGCGAATTTTCTTTAACTGTAGAAACTTTCCTAGATTTTTTATAAAAGCATTCTAAACACTGACTGAGTTTTCAGTATTCTTAATTCTTTTCTAAATTTCACAAGTAGTGTGTGCCATAAGCAGAACGAGAACCTGCCACTCACTGGTCAGGAGGATAGACGCCCACCGTTCTAATTTGTGCCTTTATTATCTGTGTGTGATTGAACAGATTATTGCCTCAGTATTCTAAAATAGGAACTGGACTTCCTGCCCTTGTAACGTCAAACAGTGTTTAAAAACAGTTCATGAGGAACAACTAAAAGTACTTTGAAAATTGTAATACTAACAGTTGCTTTCTCTACAAACTCACCTTTCAGTGTGGTGCCCGTTTGAAATCTTACCAGGAAATTCACCACTTAGCAGATGTGATGAATATTTGTTGGTATCGTTTTGCTTCCTTTTCCCGTTGACACTTGTGAATGCTCATGACCATCTGTAAAGTTTGAAAACTGCATGACTGTCTGTAAAGTTTCCTCCAAATAAGTAAAACTACCTTTAGCCACTGTATATGTCAAAAATTGAAATTTTTTAGCTGAGTTTGGACATTTTACTTTTATATTTTTTTGCAAAAGTCATAAAAATGAGTGATATTTTAAAATTACTGGAGATAGTGGGGAAGTATTAATATTTCATTTTCATTTGGTACTGGTTTTTATATATGAATATCTGAATCTCTATTTCCTGAAACTGGGAAATATATTTGTTTTTATAAAAATGAGAAATTCTTTCAGTAATCGTATTTTGTCCTATTTATATATATATATTAAAGGTCAAGTGGATATCACTGGAAAGCTGGAAAAATGGCCAAATTGGGTAATCAATCACATATGATTTCACAAAATAAGGGAAATTCTATTAAGGTAAGAACATGCCATTTAATTCTCAGTCAACTTGCCAAGAAGATATAAATTAATTATTTTTTCAAATTTTACATCAACTTCCATATTAAGTCACCTATTATTTTTGATTTTGCATAATATTATATTTCTTATTCATTTTTATAAGTTACTGTATAACTTCCAGTGTTTACACATATTTTTGTTTTCATCTACAGTTTGAGTTTTAAAAATTTACTTTATGGTGATTTTTTCCCATCCTGAATTTCTTCAAATTCCAAATAATTTTTTTCATTTAGTTCAAGTCTGGTTGTTTTAAAATATGAGAAATAAAGCTACATAGTTTTATATTAAGGTGAATACTAATGTTATTTGATATAACAAATGATATACTTTATTTCTATTTTCATATAATTTCACATAGGTTTAATGTTTTATACTGTATTTCAATAATAATTACTCATATAATGTTGATTTCAAGTGTGTAGATACCTCAAAACAAAATGAAACAGCAAGAACAAAATACAGCTCTTCCAGTTTCCTGGCTGCAGACTTTCTTTACTCTTCATTGTAAAAATATAAAATTCCATTATATTTAAGATTAAAACCAGGAAAGTGCTTTTATATAAAGAAAACTGTTCTGTTTCTGGATCCATTAGTACAAAATTTATGACTTTGTAAGTTTTAACTTACACAGCTCTGTTTTTATATACCTGTCATTAAACTTGCATGATGTCAATTGCCACCTACGGACTTCTCACTCAGGGCTTAGAAACTTGGCTTCAAAAACACATTTTTATTCTATAGTGTCAATACTGTAGTAAGGTATGTTTCTTTAATGTAGGGTCAAAACATTTATAACCTACTTTTAATTTTTTATTATTGTTCTATAGTGATGCAGAGATATTACGGGAAGTACAATACACTGAAAATGCTCACCGTGATTATTGACCTTGTAATTGTTGGCTTACTTGCTCTTTGTTGAAAGCTGTTTTGGTCTTACAGTGAGTTATATTTATTTTCAAAGAGGTCTTCATCTAATGGGAAAGATGTGCCTCAGAAATATAGTAAAGATGTACTTTTTGTTATAATCAACTTTGTGTATGAACAATATGTGTTTAAAATAGTAGCTTAGTTCTACAAAGACATCATTTAAGAGTGTGCTAGGTGCATCTGTAAGGCAAAATGACGAATAGCAACAATTCTTGCCAGCACACACATTTTAGCTAAGAAGGAGAGGGTCGGTAGGAAGGAGAGTTGCTGAAGAAGCAACTCCTACCCTTGTGCTCTACTTATTCATATACATAAAAATGTACTAATATTGCATACATTATAAAACAAAATATGGAAATTAATCAAGAACAAGGTAAACATAGTTGGAAAAAGAATTTTATAGAATCACTCAGTTTAGCTGTATTTCCTTTTTATTTCTCTAAGCGCTTGTATCACCCTAAGAAGCAGTTTATTATTCCAGTTGCACAGATGAAGTAACTCAACATCTAGTCAGGGCCTAGTAAAAGTTCTTAAACTTGTTTTAAGGTAATTTCCCAACTTTCTTGAGAAGACAAGCTGAGGAGAAAAAGAATGCAGGAACAGAATCAAAGTAGTACAATTTCATACAAGATGGAGGGAAAACAGGACATTGTGAGAAAATATGGAGATGTGAACATTGTCTAATAAATAAAAAAAAGAATATTGTCTAACAAATCCTGTAGTGGAAGTGTGCTCAGTATTGATTTAGACCACTGTTCCTCAAGGGGGCAAGTTTGTGTTCCAGGAGACAGTTGGCAAAGACTGAGGACATTTTCAGTTGTAAGTACCAAGGGTGTTTGTTCGTGTGTTCGCTGAAGGTATGTAGTGAGTGCGGCCAGCAGTATTGGTAAATATCCTGCCTTGCTCTGGACGGCTCAGCAAGAATTACTTGGCCTGCGATATGGACTGTACTGAGACTGGGAAACCTTGTTTTAGGCCCCGTATATTAAAATTCTGACTCAGGTAACTGACCTTGTGCTCTTAGGCATGACACTTAACTCTTCTGAATCTCTGTTAGCCACATCTGTAAACTTATCACATTTCTCACCACCTCATGAAGTTTTGAGCAATGTGTGATATGATATGTATGAATGTACTTTGTAAGATTACCTGAAATCCCATTAAAGTGTACAGTGAAAATGAGAATTTAAAAAAGCTGAATTTAATGACTGCAGCATTATTAGAAGTGAAAATAGATTTCAAGTAGTTTGAGAGGAAGGAATGTCGGGGAGCAAATGAGAAGAATTTCTGCAGTGAACACAGAGGCAGAGGACGGCATGTTAAGTGCCTGACGGGCTCAGGGAAAGACATTATTATGCTGTATTTTAGAGGTGAAGAGGTGATGTGAGCTAGTTTAGAGTCTGAGGGGTGGGTATGCAAGCAGGGGAGACTAGAAGTGCCTGTGAGAGATGCAGCTGTCGTTGGGGTGGTCCTTGAAGAGCTCGTTCATCAGAGAAGGCTTCTCCAGGGGAGAAACACGCTTTCTCTGATGGAAGAAAGAGAAGGAACACGTGGATGCACAAGTAAATTTTAGAGGTTGTGATTGACAAGTGCTGACACAGGATAGTGCAGAAAATGGTAAGAGGAAAGTGTCAGTATTTTAGTAACATTAAAGCCAATATCATCTGCTCAGCTGAAGGACAAAAACAGGAAGATAGTAAGCTCTTGGGAATGGAGGTTTGGAGTAGCCTTCCGGGAGACAGGGGTGGAGTTTACCAACAACCGAAGAATAAATTACTAAGAAGCCATAAAGGCCCACTAGGGTTATTCAACACAGAAGTTTAGAAACTATTTCACTATCTCATCACAGTAATAGACAGATACGGGAGGTCTAAAAGGGCAGAGATAAGGTGATTAAAGTTAGCACCGAGAAACTGAGTTTAGGAGAGTGGAGCTGTGGTCGATCAGAAAGCTGCTTAGACACAGTTCCGCCGTACGGTGGGGTGGCTGAAGATATACACGCATAGTAGCCATGATGTTGGAGGAGCTTCAGCACAAGGACGGGGGGTAAAAATGGACACTCAGGTGTCCAGGGTTATCAGTCAAAAAAAAAAGCAAATATTAAGCAGATTGTTGGGATTCAGGGATTCAGGGTGAAGAGGATCCTAAATGTTGGAAAGGAGACAAGTAGATAGGAACATTTAGTAGAGGCTTTGCTGTGTGGTGGTTGTGGGACAGCATTCTGGAAGCAGCGTGCAGGAGCAAATGGGAAGAACTGTTTCCTCTTGATGAGGGAAAGGGAGTGAAAAAGGAACTAGTTTCTTTGGAAAGTGATTTGGAGAAAGATGTGTCTAAGGAAAGGTAAATTTCAGTTAATGTGAACATACGGCAGAAATGTTTTCAAAAAGATTTAATGCACAAGATAGTCTGATGACTATTTAATAGACATTCCTTGGAATAGCACGGGAGTCTGGATGGAAAGGTAATTAGCAGATAATTACAAAGACTAGTAATAATAGAGTAGAGAGCGAGACTATCTGGAAAGGTGGTATGTGGGGGGATTCGGGCCCAGTGTGGTAGATCACAGCATCGACGGGAGTTCGGAGGCGTAAACGGGAGGGGGACTGTGATAGCAGCATGGTTTGATTCCAGGGACTGAGATGATCTGTCTGCCTGGTTGACTTAATTAAATTGACCTGGTCCCTGAAAGGATTCCTTCAGCACTTACTGGGAGAACATGAGTGGGTTAATAAGACATGGACTTTAGCATATTAAAACCTGCTATTTTAGATACACACACACACACACACCCATGCATAGGTACGTGTGTGTGCACATACATACCCTCGATCTAACCTACTCCACTGCCAGCCCTGTCCTGCCAGATAGATGCCAGACTTAGGGGAAAGTGTTATTTGCCTAAAAATAGCAACTATCAGTTTTTCACTGAAATATTTTTATGCGATTTGAATGATTTGAAATATTACTACATTCATAGAACAGAAAAAGTATTATCCATAATAAAAAGAAATGATGAAATGTCTCAAATAAATATTGCCTTTTGCTTTGGAATATCGATATATTCTACTTAAGTAACTTGCATGCCGATCGTCCTGCAATTCAGATGTATCATTAAGGTAATCACATTGGATAATTTGTCTATGAAAAATGAGATTAAATTATCTGTTAACTTGTATAACATTACCAATTTTAAAATAAAAGTGTGACACTGATAAAATTGATTATTTCGATCCTATTTTCTTCTCTGCTATGTTTGATACAGAAAACATCTGAGCAACTACTTCAAAGAACATGGACAATAAGCGCCTCTTTGAAGCAAAGCCGTGGAGAATAATTAGGCTTAAATTTCCGACGATGACTGCCTTTGGTGCAGCCACGGAGACAGAGGCAGCCATTGTTCCCCCATCCCCATGTGCAAATTGCGCAATTGAGCACGCAAATTGCAAATTGCAAACTGGGAATGAACTGACAGTGTCTAAATGCACACTACCCTCCGTGCTCCTTTGTGTACTTTAAATGTCATTTTTAATAAGACCAAGAGAAATACTTGCAATTAGCAGGTCTGCTTTTGTGTCCTAGATCCAAGCATTTTATGAGATTATTTATTTGAACTATCCAGTGGTAAATCTTAATTACTCAATTTTTGTGGTCATAATTTTGGAAAGTCATGGATTGTAAATAATATATTTGAAGGTTAAGACCATGATGCCTAATCACTTGCGTCTACAAACTGGGCAAACAAGACCATAACATTAGCTTTGACAGTTGTGTGAGCACTGTCAGCTCAGTCGGAATTCGGTTTAGATTCAGTCTGCACAAATCCTGGACTTCGTATATTTTAAAAAGAGCAGAACTACAAGACGCACTGAGTCTTTACAATCTTTGAATGCCGGCACTTAAAACCATTCATGATGACGTACCAGAGCAGTGCAGCTTTTCAGTATTTTTGTTAGTAACTTAATTAAACTTTCTTTGGATGAGAGAATATACACATAATCAATGGTTATCTATTTCATTAATACAGCTTTCTCCCAGAAAAGTGAAATTAAAATTACTGAAGCAGCAACTTCAAGGTAAACAGTTTACCAGTATTATTAGATGCTAAAGACACAGTTTCTAAAATTAAAGTGCTAGAATCATTCAGAGAAAGAATCTTGCCTTTGCTGAGATCCAGATGTTCCCAGAACGCTTATTGTGTCAAAGGCGTAGTTGCTGACTGGGCTTGGGAAGTGTCTGAGTCACGAGGGCTCTAATTTCCTGACCTGATGGCATTAGTGGAGGTGGTGGGAGCAGGCGGTGACGGGGTGTGACTTGGGGACTGTGGCTCCCTGTCCTGGCTCCTCCACCCCGCCTCCGATCTGCAGCGAACTGAGCCGCATCGCTGCACCCCTGCTCTGCGCCATGTTTGCTTACCATGGGCAGCAGAGCCAGGTGACCAGGGCCTGGCACCTCTGGGAATGTGAGTGGAAATGAACCTCCTTCCTTTAAGTAATTTTTCTCAGGTGTCTGGTCACAGCGATGAAAAGCTAACAGAATTACAAACCCCCAAATGATGACATTTTGATTTTCACATATATTTAATTCAGACTTTCCTTGGGGCTTATTTTTATGTCAAAATGTCAACTTAGAGTATGAGTCTAATAATAACACTTCATAAAAAGGACTTTCATAACACTGGTTTTTAAAAATATATTGATTAATCTAACCACAAAGAGAATTTATCAGAATAAAATTATAAACTGAAAAGTCACTCCAGGGAAAAAAAGTATATTGAAAGTAAAAGTATATTGCTTTATAATTTAATAAATTATTTAAAAATAGGACAATGCAAAGATAAATGTTGAACTTTAATCACTCAAAAAGAAGAAAGATGCATCTCTGGAGGGTGAATGAATTTAAGTTTGAATAGTTACCATAATTTGGTAGAGCAATATATATCAGATAGGTTTATTTTGTATGTTCAGAACTTGTCCTGTGTGGTTTTTATTTTGATACAGAAATGGGCAAATACCATAAGCATGCTATCAGCAGCATGATGTTTTTCCTGTTGGAATTTTTTCAGCTCAGCTGAGTTTTAGGCAGAGTGGACATGAATGGATAGGCATAGCCCGTGGTCACCAGAGCTGCCAGGGCCGGCTTTAAACTCTGACATGAACTATCCAATTAGGTTTGACTATATAACACTTTTTATGGGAAACTAATATTTAAATACTATTTGAGAATTTAGAAATGTACAGTTTCATTATTTTACTAATCAGAAAACTAAACATCATTCTATAAATTGATTTTAAATACTAAAATGTTCTGAACATTTTTTTTTCTTCCAGAGCCAGTGAAGCGACCCATTCATTACAAAATGGCAAATTGTTCTCCATATGAAAAACCCAAGGTCCCGGGGAAGGCTTGTGGACAGTGTGAGAGCAAAGCTGCTCTGCTAGTATGTATCTGACAGTAAACAATCCCCGCAGAACTCTGTGTGGTCTTACACACCCCTCCCAACTTCATCTGCGTTCATAGCCACACGCTATTCGCTCGTTTCCGTCTCTAGGTGCCATGCATGTGCTGCTGGATAAGGCCACTGCCTCTACTTACGCGCTGGATCTCACCCTCTCATCCTTGTTTGTAAATCTTGTCATCTCTCCTTTGGTTTGTTTTGCTGTTGGTTTTTGTTTAAGGCTGCTATAGACATTGATACGCAAGTCTTTTTTCAAAGTATGCACATTTTCTTCTTTCTTTTCTTAAAAGCTAAACAACATGAAAACAAAGCTCAGATAATAATGCTCTTGTCAGCTGTGTAGCTGTCACAGATGCCGGTCTCTTGAACATTTCCAATAACTGTGGCAAGGAGTGCAGAGCAAAAGTGGCCATCAGAAGTGGGTTAGTGGTGGTAGGCACATTCACACTATTGTGCCACTAGCATCGCTGTCCGCAGAGCACTTCTCATGTCGCAAAACGGAAACGTCTTACCTTTTGAACAAAAACTCTTCGTCATCCCTACTCCAGCCCCCAGCAAATGCATTTTATTTTCTATCCCTGGAATTTGTCTACGCTAGCTACCTCATATAAATGGTATCAGAGTATTTTTTTCTTTTGAAACTGACCTTAGCACATTATCCAAAAGGTTCAGTTATAGTGTAGTGGGTCAAAATTTCCTTCCTTAGTAAGACTGAAAAATACACTTACCAAATTTTCCTTATCAATTTATCTATTGATGGGTATTTGGGCTGTATCCATCTTTTGGCTATTGTGAATAATGGTGCTATAAGTGTGAATGTACAGATATTTCTTCAAAATCCTGCTTTCATTTCTTTTGGATGCACATCCAAAGATGTAGTTACTAGAATTTCTGTTCTCTCTTGATTTCTCTTTATTTAGTATTTTTTTGTTTGTTTGTTTGTTTTCTGGCACTGGGAATCGAACTCACGACCTTGCGCTTGCCAGGCAGGCGCTGTGCCGCTGAGCTAAATCCCTAGCCCCTGTTTGTTTAGTTTTGTACCTCCATTAAGATCCAGGTCGTCAGTGACGTCTTCCTTCTTAAAACACAGTGGTAAATTACAAGTTTTGTCATAATTTGTTAGAACTGTTTGATGCAGTAGCCCCTCTATCTCTGGCTGTCTTCACCCGCTTTCCTCTGAGTCACGCTCTCGTAGTTTGATTTTACTTTGCAGTTGTTTATTCTGTCTTCACCAGGTTTTTTGTGTCCTTGACCTCTAAATGCTGGCGTGCCGCAGGGTTCAGCTCTTCAGCCTCTGCTATAGGATATTTATTCTTTCTCTTTATGTAGGTTTGTTGACGGTTTTGGATTTAGAGACCGCATCTACCTGCTGATCTCCAGGTTTACACATCTATCACATCCCTCTGTCCTGAACATTTTATCCAAGCTGCCTACCTGACATTTTATTTGAGTGCTAACAGGCATTGGTGACTTAACATACTCAAAGCCAAGCTCGCGATTTCTCTCCAGCAAATATTCTTCTCCCACAGTCTCCTAACATGGGTCAGTCCCTGACGGTCCTTTGTAAACCAGCAGAAGCGGAGTTTCGGTCTTTAGCTTTGTGAAGCTACGTCACACATCTGCATAATATTCATCACCATTTAGGTTTGCATCACCAAAGCCAAGTAAATATTCCCAGCTCAGAACTAGAGTGTCCTTTCTCTTTTGAGGCCCACACTCTATTTCTTTGAGTGTGCACTTAAAATCTCTGCCTATTAAATTCTTTTATGTCTCTTGAAACATAAAACGTGTTCTTTTTCTACCTACACAGAATATGAACTTCCCGAGGACCGGGGCTTGCTTTTCCTCACTGCAGAGGGCCGACCACCTACGGCTGTGCTTGCCGTGTAGTAGGTGCTCAACAGATGCTTGCTGAATTTTTCTTTCTTTCTTTCTTTCTTTCTTTCTTTCTTTCTTTCTTTCTTTCTTTCTTTCTTTCCTCCTTCCTTCCTTCCTTCCTTCCTTCCTTCCTTCCTTCCTTCCTTTCTTTCTTTCTTTCTTTCTTTCTTTCTTTCTTTCTTTCTTTCTTTCTTTCTTTCTTTCCTTCTTCCTTCCTTCCTTTCTTTCTTTCTTTCTTTCTTTCTTTCTTTCTTTCTTTCTTTCTTTCTTTCTTTCTTTCTTTCTTTCTTTTTCTTTCTCTCTTTCTTTCTTTTCCCTCTCTTCTCTCTCTTTTAATTTGTAAAGTGCAGGCTGGCCTTAAATTCACTATGCAGGCCGGGCTGACTTCAAAAATTGTAGTGATTCTCCTGACTCAGCCTCCTGAGTGCTCAGATCAAAGATGTGCATCAGTACAGCTGAGGAGTCATTTCTTTAGAGAACTATACAATAACAGAGATTTCCCTTCATTTTAGATAAATTTTTCTTTTAGTTACTGTTACAGACATTACAGTCTATTTCGCCATCATAGTCTATTTTGCAATTTAAATTTTACACATATGTAGAAACCCGTTTCCCCCTCCAATAATGTAATGATTACAGTTAATCTGTGTGGTGCAAATATCATTATGGTTTCAGAGAATTTATCCCTGGTGATTTCCAAGTTAAAGCCATATACTTAGGCTAATTTATTGGCTGTTATTAATTGGGTCTGAAGAGTTAGAGTGTTCTATGTCTTAGAAGGAGCTAATTGCAACGTCAACTGTAAACCTTGGTTCATATAATGCTTTCTTACGTGAAGTTATTTCTGGTGTGAGGGACAATAATTCAAGAAATCTTAACAAACTGTAACTGCCTAGAAATGTGTGAAGTAGGAAAGAATGCTGGTTATGTTTTTCACTTGAAAGTGCTAAAGCTAAAAGGGGCTCATTTGTGGAGTTGTTGGGGTCATTTGTTACTGATGTGAAAAAAGATTTCATAGGAGCTGTGAGTCAGTATTTCTAGGGAATATTAATGTTGAACATTTCTTGTTTTAATTTAAATTTCCTTTAATAATTTAAATTAAAAATTTAAAAGTCCTTTCCATACATAAATAAAATTCGCATATTTATGGGACACCATGTGATATTTTGGTGCATGCATGTGTTCTGTATGTTCAGATAGTGAACATAGATATACATGGAAGACCTGTCTCTCCTCACTCTTCCTTCTTCTCTCTCGCACTGCCCAGCCTTTGCTCTCTGCCACTCTCCCCTCAGCCTCTGTGAGATGAATTTTATATATTCCACACAGGAATGAGTTCACAATGGATTTGTCTTTCTGTGCCTGGCTTATTTCATATAACATAACGATCTCTATATCCACCCGATTTTCCACATACAACAGGATATCATTCTCTTTTATGGCTGCATAGTAGTCCACTTTGTATGCATACCATGTTTTCTTTATCCACTCATTGGCTGACGAGTCCTTTGGCTGTTCCCATTTCCTGTCTAAGTAGTGTGACAGTGAACACGGTTGTGTAGGTGTCTTTTTATTTGCTTTGTACTGATACTGATGCATTTCTTCAGTATATGTTCCCAGTGTTGGGATTGCTGGTTGTATCGTAGTCCCTTTTTACAGTTCGGCGGCTCTGTGCTGCTCTCTCAATGGCTGCGCTGACTTACCTTCCCACCGACGGTGTTGTCAGCGTCCCCGTCTGCACACCCTGAGGAGCACTTGCTGTCCAGTGTCGGTGGTACTTTCCATTCTTACTGAGGTGAGCGGAGACCGCCTCGTTGTTCCGGGTCACACTGTCTTCATTAGTCGTGGCACGCACTTTTTCATCCTCTTCTTGGCCATCTGGATGTATTTTATTTGAGAAATGTCCATTGCCTGTTTTTAACTGGGTCATTCTTTTTTTTGCTAAGTAGCTTTTGAAATTCCTTGTACATTTTGCGTACCATCTTCTTGTCAGATTTGTAGCTTGTAAATATCTTCTCCCATTGTGTTAGGTTGTCTCTACACTGTTGATTGCTTCTCATGTGGTGTATAAGCTTTTTTTTTTTTTAATGTAATTTAGATATCTATTTTTGGTGCATTATCTTGTGTTTTTTGGGTCTTGTCCAATAAAATCATTGCCCATTCCAGTATCTGGATGCGTTCTCTCCGTTTTGATCTCTTAGATTCAGTGTTTAAGTCTTTAACCCATTGAGAGTTGGTTTTTGTACCCTGATTGGAGTCGTTTCATTTTCTGCACATGCATATCCAATCTTCCCATCGCCATTTAAAATAGACTGTCCTTTCTCCAGTGGATGTTTTTGTCATCTTTCCCCAAAATTAAAAAGCCGTATTTGTCTGAATTTACTCTAGGAACTCTGTCTGTTGCATTGGGCTGTGCGTCTGTATTTATGCCAGTAACACACTGTTCCGATGAATGCAGCGTTTCAGTATATTCTAAAGTCAGCTAGTCCAGTTCCAGTTACTACCTTGCTGACTTGGGTAAGGTGGCTTTGGCTGTTTGGAGTTTTGATTCCAATGAACTTTAAGAATGTTTTTCTAGTCTGTGACGAATGCCTTTGGAATTTTGGAAGGGAATGCATTGAATCTGTGGACTCCTTTTGTTAGGAAGGACATTTTTAACTCTTGATGCTTCTAATTCATGAGCACATGACGCTTTTCCACATTTTTGCATCCTCCTCATTTCTCTTCATCATTGTTTTGTAGTTTTATTGTAAAGATTTTTCCCTTCTTGGATAAATTTATTCCTACGTGCTTTTTTGTAGCAATGGCAAATGAAGTTCATTTTTAAATTTCAAATTCAGATAACTGGTTGTTAGAATATAGCAATCCTACTGAGTTTTTATGTTGATTTTATATTTTGAAATTTTGCTGAATTCATTTATTAGTTTTAAAAGTATATTTATGGGGTCTTTGGCTCTTTTATATATAAGATTATGGCATATGCAAACTGGAAATTTGAATTCCTGTTTCTAATTTGGATGTCTTTCTTTGTCTTATCTTATTGCTAGGGCTAAGCCTTCCAGTGCTATGTTGAATAAAATTGATAAAAGTGGGCATCTTTGTCTTGTTTTAGACCTCAGAAATCTTTTAGTTTGCCTGCATTCAGTTGGATGTGAAGCTAGCTTTGGACTTATTGTATATAGCCTTTGCTATGCTGAAGTGCATTCCTTCTATACCTAATTTATTTAGCAATTTTATCATGATGGGATGTTGAATTTTATCAAATGCCTTTTCTGTGTCTACTGTTCAGCCTCATTACTGTCTTCCTTCTGGTGATTCATTGTACCACGTTACTGATTCATATATCCTGCACAATGCTTGCTTCCCTGGAAGAAGCCCACTTCTAGACCATAATCTCTGTAATGTGGTATATATTCAGGTTGCTGCCACTGGGTGATTTTGCATCTGTGTTCACCAAGGACACTGGCTTGCATTTTTGTGGTTGGTAGGTTTCTTATTGTTATATACTTGTCTAGTTTTATTCTCAGGGTAATGTTGGACTCATAGAATATGCTGTGAAGAATCTTATTATCTTCAATTTTTAAAAATTATTTGAGAGTAATAGTATTAATTCTTTAAATGTTTGAAAACTTTGGTAGTTAATTTTCTGGTCTTGGGTGTTTATTTAATGGGAGACTTTCTTACTAATTGAGTCTCATTACTTTTCACTGATCTGTTCAAGTTTTTGATTTCTTCTTGATTCAGTCTTAGTAAGCTATAAATATTTAGATATTTGTCCATTTTTTCTTAGTTATCAAGTTTGTTGATGCATAGTTATTCATAATAATCTCTAATGTTTCCTTATATTTCTTGTATTTCTTTGGTATCAGTTATAATGTTTCCATTTTCATTACTGATGTTATTGACTGCTAAGTAGAAATAGATAGGATTTAAATTGGGTGTGATGGCACACACCTGTAATCCCAGCACTCAGGAGGCTGAGGCAGGAGGATTGTTGAGAGTTTGAGACCAGCCTGGGCTCCAAAGTGAGCTCAAGGCCAGCCTGAACTGCATAGTGAGACCCTGTCCCAAAAAGACAAAAATAAATAAATAAATAAATAAACAAATAAATAAACGAATACCCAGGACCTGACTCCTGGAAACAAAGGATCTATTTTTTCAGTGAAGGAAGTAGAAAGGTAGTTGTAGGCAGGCTACGGGGCAGGGCTGGAAGAGGCGGATGGGACGGACACCGTGTGCAGTGATCACAGAGCTGATCCGTCAGAACTGTCCACACAGTGTTCAGGATTGAGGCTTCAAACTTGCAAAAAGTTTCAGTAAGATTTTTAAAAAGAATTTTCTTTGATATCAAATGAAAACAAAACATCACAAGATAGTTATCAAAACAATAAATTATTTGTTAGAATGATGTAATAATCTAGTGAAGTAGAAGGCAGTGCTAGTGAATTCTGAGGTTGTCTTACATTCTTAGCGTGTGTTGTATAACTATGCTGACTAGACACTCCACACACACACACACGCACACACACACACACACACACACACACACACACACGGCGTTCTTTACCAGGAAACGTTTTGTACTGGGGAATGGAAGGGGGGTGTTAAGGGGTTGCAATTTGGTGGTTAGAATGGCACCTTTATTATTTCTGTGACCTTAACTGGTGACTTAATCCTTTTGTAGCTATTTTCTCATTTGCTGAATGAAATAAGGTTAACTATACTCTATGCCATAAAATTATTGATAATGATGAGTTAATGTATGTGCAATATTTAGCACTATGTGTAACACATAGGGCAGGAGACAGGAGATGATGATTTGTGTTTTTATTATTGGCATACATTTTGTGAACTGCTATAGTCACAAAACTTCCAAATTTCTTCTTTTAAAGGGACTTCCAGTGGTTTTGTTTCTATATGTCAAGAGTAAACTGGATAGTTAAAACTACATATTAATTTGGCATATTTGGATAATTTAATTAAGCTCAAATGGATTCTAAATGCTTAGTGTGACTGATCTGGCATTCATCAAACCAGCAAGACAGTTGTTAAAACGGTGCTTGTGTGTTCCATCTACTGTGGTAGAGTGGAATCTTCACCCGTGATTTTAGTATGTTTCTGCCAGTTATACAGAAAGCGTAAAAAGATTTTCCAGCTGGCAGTCATTTTAACCAGCTTAAATCCAAATATGCTGTTATAACAAAATATATAAGCTTGCTCTGCAACTCTGGCTTTGATGTTCCAGTCTACAGCTATTTGCTTGGTTGCTTTCATTAAAAGTTTGTTAGCAATTACTTGGCTTAGAAGAAAATGCTGAAACTATTGTAAACTCCCTATCTAATATAATACTACACTGTAAAACCTGCCAAGTATTTACAAGACATTTATTAAATTTATTAAAATATTAACAGGCATTTAAATAAAATTATGCAGAATACATAAAATCTATATCCATATACTACTACTCTATATATGTGTGTGAAATTAGTTTTTAAATTAAAATTCATTTTTCATTTACAATTATGGAATTAATGTGTTTTTATCATTATTTCCCTAAGAGGGAGAAACAAGAGTAGAATGGGTAAGAGTGGTTCACATGCTAGAAAGTGTATTTAGTTTTCCTCTGCTTAAATAAAACAATACAGTTCTCTATGGCTAATCACGTTTGAAGAAATGCGTTAAGATTTTGATAAATATCAGTCAGTGCAGTCATTTGAAATACTAAATTGCATTTAGGTGTAGATTTTATCACAGTTTCTCAGTAAATGATTAATCTTGCAGTTAATGACTGATTGACTCGATGATCGCGAGCGTGCGTCGCAGTTAGGAGCTCGCGCTGTCCGCCGCCCAGCAGGCTGCGGCCTCGGCTCCGCCGCGTGGTGTGCAGCCGCGGGCGCGGTCGCCGCCCTCGTGCCCCTTCCTCGCTTCGTCCTGCGGAGGCCGCGGAGCGATTGCTCCGGCCGCGGGGCGGTGAGGCGGGGAATGTGCTGGAAGAGTCCGTTCGTGCTGCGCCAAGCGTTGCTGCTGCAGTCCTGCCCCCTGGAAGCTGCGCTCGAGCTCTGTGAGTGTTCGTGCCCCTCCTTCCAGCGCGGCGTGGCGGCGGGTGTGCTGCAGACCGGGCGGCCGGCCCGGCGCCGGGCGA
>NW_004955448.1:16593643-16596128 GCF_000276665.1 Chinchilla lanigera | reverse complement strand
TGCGCCTCCCCGCGCGAGAGGACGGAGGGGGCTCCGCGGAAGGGGCCTGCCTTGGCCTGCCTGCACGCCCGCGGGCTGGCGCTGCCCTGCGCCTGACACCCTGCTCAGCCGGGCGAGGGAGCCAGCAGGGTGCAGCCGCGCGCGCGGGCACTTGCCGCGTCGGGAGGGCAATGACTTCAGCGGCAGGAAAAATCTGTTTTCTTCTTTTTTCTTGGTTGGCGCATCGTAGATATAGGTGTATTGCATTACCTAGCTTACCTGTACATTTTAAGATTGTATTCTCATCCTAGAGGATTTAGAAAATAAATATAAATATGGCCATAATCACTTTACCAGTAATAAACATTGCTGACCGGTGACAATCTATTTTTTGCAACTATTTTGTTTCCTTCGGGGATGCTTGTAAGAGGATTTTCAGAACTTTATTCTGAGACTCACCAGGGCTGGCATATGTAGCATGGGTGTAAATGGGGATTTTCAGAAAAAATACTACCTACATTGCTTAAAACTAATTGTATCGTGTAAATTTATACAGAAAGATAAAAGCAGGTATAAAATGACAATTTTGACCCAGAGAAATTTGTTTGATTTTTAAGAGGTCAAGATGTTTGATCTGAAGTTGTTAATTGTTTTATTATCAGTTTATGTATATATGTATATCTAATATATGTATCTCATGCCTGCATTATAACTATTACATTTATTTCAATAGTAAAGTAATTAGTGTTTGCAAGCGAGTTTTTCCGAGTTAAATGTTAGTTTCATGGGCTTTTCAATTTTTGACATCTCAGTATGTAATTAAAATGAATAAAATTAAATGAATAAACATGAATAAACATGCATACAGTGTTATCTGTATGCAGACATTTTCCCAAACTCATAGTATCATAAGACTGTATGATTCTAAAAATCTACGTATCTACTGCATCTTTTCAGGTTTGCCTGGAATGTGGTGAAGATTATTGTTCAGGATGTTTTGCTAAAATCCACCAGAAGGGGGCTCTGAAGCTCCACAGAACAACTCTTTTGCAGGTATGAGTTCCTGAAATGCTTGACTTGCACCATATTTATAGAATGTTTCAATAAACAGACACTTAAAATATTTTTAATTATCTAGAATTTAGAGTGATTTACATTAATTTCTCAAATTCTGTTGTGTATAGACAATCTTGACATATATTTTAAAATTATTTTACTGAACACTAGCTGAAATTGTATTTTGCTATTTAAAGTGTTTTTAGTTCCTGAGGTACTTTGGTTGTTAAGTCTTTCGGCATTTATTTGTGAACTGGACACTTCAAACTGGGCAATGTTTGTCTATTGTGGTTTAACATGGACACATGCCTTATTTTAAGTATTATTTCTATCTAGATTACTAGTTGGAATCTTATTTTTCTTTTTACATTTCTTTTTGAAACTGTATTATCTTTAGCCGTTATCATTTAGGTAAGTTCACCTTAAGATTATACTTTTAATTCCACATATTAGAAATTTTCATTCATTTTTCAATAAACATTTCTCTCACGTTTTCTTTTTTTAAATCATTGATCCTTAGAATGCTTTGACTCAAACTTTGTCAAATGGTTTTAAAATTCTGGTTCTTAATAAATATGATCAGGTGCAGATATGAATTACACTGGTTACATGTAGTGCTACTTTTGTTTGTCATACGTTTAATTCATTTTACAGTAGCATACAGCAATTGTTTGCTGAGCAGCTTTTAGGAAGCAAAATCAGTCCTAGGCAGTGACCTTAAGCACATGAACACGACCAGGATCCTGCTCCCAAGGACCTGGACGTGGAACTCGCCATCAAAGCCCTTGTGTAGTGGACTGAAGATTTCAGTATTTTGTGCACAAAGGAACTGAGCTGATGACATCTGTATATACAAAGATCACTGGCAAATTTCAATATTTACACGTTACCTCCATGTAAATAATTGATGGCTCACAGAGCTACTAATGATTCAAGTTATGATAATCACATAGCTCTAACTCATATTTTCCAAAGCCACTTTTAGTTACCACTGAATGATAGAGCTTTTAGGAAGAAATAATGGAGCTCACCCAAAAATAACCCATTCCTTCCCTACCTCAGAATATTTTAATTGTACAACCCTAAGGAGTGGAAGTTAATCTGCATAGAAATGAGTTTAATTGTTATATAGACAGCACAGAAGTTAACTAAAGGCTTTCTACTTTGAAAACTATTTCACTGTAGGTTCATCTTAGGAATTTTTCCTTCAAAGATCTGTTTCTTGAGCACATTTTCAGAGTTACCAGTCAGTGAATTTAAGCACTGAATTGCATTTAAGACAATGTGGAAGAAGCAAGAAGTGAGACATGGCTGCTTCTCTTAGCTTCAGTATCTGAGCGTCAGCATTCATCTGAGTTTGATTCTCTTTTCTTTTGCCTTTTATCTCTCCCGCTGTCCCTCTCTCTCTCCCTCCCTCTCTCTCTGTCCCTCTCTCTGTCTTTCTCTCTCC
>NW_004955448.1:16588254-16593428 GCF_000276665.1 Chinchilla lanigera | reverse complement strand
TCCCTCTCTCTCTGTCCCTCTCTCTGTCTTTCTCTCTCCCTCCCTCTCTCTCTGTCTCTCTCTCTGTCTTTCTCTCTCCTTCCCTCTCTCTCTGTTGTGCTTTGCCGTGACATAATTCATATACATGAATGAATTAATTTTCATTCCCTAGGACTGTCAAATTATATTTCAAGTACCGATATAATGTGGGTCAAGCCATGCTTACTAAGGCAGTACAACGCGCAGGGTAACTTCTAAACATTCAGCATTTTTCTAGTCCCTATTTGCATCATTAAAATGGATAATTTATCTTAAAAGAATGTGATCATTTTGGATTTCAAATATAAAGATGAAGAAATGAGAAAATGTTTACTGTGTATATATCAACTGTCATATATATTTTTGTAATAAAAATATACTTGTTAAATTTAAGTTTTCTTCAGTTTAGGGAGTACCTTTGCCCAGAAGATTGATTGAAACAATCAGTGAGGCATTTTCCATCTTTTTTTGAGATAAAATAGACAGATACCAATTGTAAAATTTATGTTATACAAACTGACATTTTGTTATACATATACATTGAGAAATAGTCCCCAATATTAAGTCAATGAACATATGAATGACTTCCCATTACTATTTTTCCTTTTCTTCTACTCTGTCTGTCTATCTCTCTTTCTGTGTGTGTGTGTGTGTGTGTGTGTGTAGTATGAGGTAAGAATACATGAGATACTTCCAAGATTAGATTTTGTAGTTTTGATTGCAGAAACAGAAAGGTTAGGGCCTGGGGATTTAGCTCAGTGGCAAAGCGCCTGCTTGGCAAGTGCAAGGTCATGAGTTCGATTCCTGGTATCAGAAGAAAAGACAAAAAAAAAAAAAGAGAAAAAAGAAAAGAAACGGAAAGGTTGGTAATCCATAAATAGCAAAATGATATTTAAGTTTCAAGTGAATCTCACCCTGGAGAAGAAGCATTCATCTCTGAACGTTAGCATGCACGAATTTCAGATGTGTACAAATCAAAGAGCATGCAAAAAGCCACGAACCCTTGACAGACTTCTTCAAGGGCAGGGTCTTTCACGCGTGTGAAATGCTCAGCACTGCTCACAGCCATGTTTCCTCCCTGTTCATGCTGCTCCTTAGCGCTGCGCCCTGGGGTGCTGAGGCTGCTACCTGGTGATGTCCTGGGGAATGTTCTGGAAAGTGCATTCTCTGTAAGCAAAGTGGAACTGTGATCTTGGCCCTTAGCAGAATACCCACAGGCCATCTGCACTGGAAGCTACACCTATACTGCTTCTACTCTGCTTATAGAACTCACTTTAACTGTAATACGGTGTGAAGAACTTGAAAGAGACAGTATTTTCCAGATAATTCAAGTAACTTTTTCAACTTCGTTGTAAAACATGTGAAATCGAGGGTTTTTCTTTACTTTTAGATTCCACATGCAAGGAAGAAGCACCGTATTTTTCTTTTTATTTAATTTAGCATAATGTCCTCCAGTTTGACCCATGTTGTTTTCTAAAGGCTGAGTTATATTCCACTGTGTGTATTTTGGCACTCTTAGTATAAGAAAAGAGAAAATATAAGGAGTTTGGGTTTGATAGCTAGATGGGAAGTAATGAGTAGATATTTCTCCATAGCCCTCACCTATCTGTCATACCGTGTTTTTAATTTTTCACTATTTTGGTAACTGCTATAGTCATGAGGTTTAATTGATCTCTGAATTCATATTTAACCTGAGAAGTTAAGAGGAATCTTATACGTGAATACTGACCATTAGTACATACATTGCACGCATTGTAACCTAATGGTTGTCATACTTTGTATTCTTTAACTTGTAATGTCACTTCTGGTTACTATAAGGCATAGCTAAATTTGATAATTATAAACCATTTCAGCTTCCATTCTACGGGCCAGTTAGTCCTATGATTCAGTCACTGTGGACCATTTTATCCAGCACAATCTGTTTTACTTTAAATATAAATACCTGAACAACTGGAGACAAACAATTACTGTTTTTGCTCTGACTAACATTATAACTTCAAAGAGTGTTTCTTTTGATTTATTACTGACTGGTACTTGGCAGTGATTTAAAACATTTTAAGTTTCTTTGCTTTCTTCAAGCTCTGTTAATAGTTAATTATCTGAAAAACAAAGCACAAATACACGAGAAGGATTATTCAGTACAGAGATTCTAATTCTATATTTAGAAAGATTTTTAACACAAAGGGTGGAAATGAAGGGGTTTTGAACTTCTCAGGTTAAATCCGAATTCAGCGGTGAAATGAAGGGAAAAGTAGGATGTTACTGTATCAGGCATTTAAACAATGTATGATCGGACGAAAGAGGCTGGGTTCAGCAGAGTGAATAGGAGACCGGAGAAAACAAATGAAGTGCATTTTATCGTGAAGTATGACATGCACAAGGAAGGTTACGTGGATAACTAGTAGGTTATGGTAAGTGTCTTTTCCTAATCAGAATTATATTTTTAAATTGAAAGAAGAAATCTTGGGAACGGGGATGGCCAATAACAGAAGATGACAAGATCAAAACTGAGTTTCCATAGTTTCTTGTATGAGGCTCTGTTCTGCTCCAAAGAAAGGAAAATTCATGTCAATATGGATATAATTGGGAATATGCTTTCACCTAAACATTCTGGAGGGAAATAGTTAGTGGAGTAAGCCTTAGTTAATGTCAGACTCCTACTTTTGCTTCAGAACTTTATGGTAGGTAATATTTTTAAATTGATAATGTTCAATTGCAGTTTTTAGGCTCGTGTTATCACTATCCCTGTCCTGTTAATGTTGAGAACAGGGGTGCCTTTTCAGACCCCAGTTACTCTTACTCGATAATACATTTTAGATAACCCTACTGGGATCATTTAAAGTATCATTCATGTGCACGTCGTGGATGAGCTCATGCCCCACACCCTCCCATTCACGCTGAAATCCTCATCCCCTGGCGCCTGCAGCCTGGCCCACTGGTGGTCATGACGGGGTTGCCCCCAGGAGCGGTTATCTCTCCCAAGACAGTGTTACTTCCTAAGTCACTTCCCTCCCAGAGGCAGCCGTCAGTTTTGGTTTTGTTTCCGTCGTCAAACACTGCAGGCTGGGTAATTTGTAAAGAATTAATGCTTATTCAATTTATTTGGACTGTAGGAGCTCGAAGCTCGAGGATGTGTCTGGTGCGGGCTTCCTTGCTGACAGGGCTCGCAAAGTCTGACATGTCTCAGGGCCCTGCGGCGGGGGCAATCGGTGCCTATGAGAGACAGAACACAATTTGCCTTTAGGTCAAACCTTCCCGCAAGACCTAACCATCTTTTAAAAATTTCACCTGGTGTCACCTCTTTGTACCTCATGATGGGAATTAAATTTCCACATGAGTTTTGATGGGGAGATCCAAATCGTAATATAACCCTTGAAGATCCCGTGGGCCCCTTGTTTCAGCCTGGGACGGCACATACGAGGCCTTGCAGCTCTTCCTCTACGGTTGGCTTAGAAGTTCAGCTTTTCTTCTGCCCAGTCTTCCCGCCTTCACTGGCCCGCAGGTGTGGCCAGGGCAGTTTCCAGTCAGACCCAGGGGGGCAGAGCTCAGCAGTTACTTCCCAGGAAAGCTGTCTCATGACAACATGGAGTTTGGAGTAAAAGTAGATATAATTATTGGGCTAAGTTTAGAGGATGCTGCAATTCTTGAAGGTCAGTTCACAGTACCTATTGCATTCCAAATCTGGAACTACCTGGAGAAGGGTATTAGAGTCAGAAGCTAGAGGTGGAGGCATCAGCTTTATTCCTGACGCAGCCAAAACTGATGATTGTCGCGTGGCTGTTAAGACAAGTTCAGGTTCTGATGCTCCCGTGAAGCGAGCGTGCTTCCCTCTCAGCTGTGCACATTTCCCTCTGGTGGGGCAGAGTCCGCACAGACGGTTGGGGATGACTAGGTCGCACGGCATCCCTCTCTGGGCAGGCAGTCCTGGAAAGGAGCCCTTAGGTGGGGCGGAGACGAGCAGGAACCCAGAGATCAATAAAATAGAAATACCTAGATGACAACAAAATATTCACTTCTGCATGAATTATTCTGACTTCAGAAGATTTTAGAGTCCATGTTATAAAAATACCAAAACATACAAACTTGATATGTATAAATATTAGTTAATATTATATTTAAAAAGAATGCAATATTTAAAATGTGCATAACAGCGAGCATTATCTTTGTAACATAGTTCTTACATATGAGTAGGAATATAATTCCCATATCTTTGTAACATGGTTTTTACGTATAAGTTACGTTTGTTTCCTACACGGCAGATCTGAGGTCACTGTCCTCTAACATGAGTGGTGGAACATTGCAGTCATCACAGGTTTCTTTTGACTCCCTTGCGAGTGGTTACTCACCCTCTCACATCTTCTGACAAATTTCCGGTCCTGTGATAAGCACCGTTTGTGTTTGCTCATGAGAGCGTTCTCAGTTTCTCTGCCTGGCTTACATAAGCCGGGTTTTGCATGAATGAAAATGTGAGTGAACCCCTGAGGACAGAGCCAAGCTCCTCAAGTAAGACCAAATTGTAGGTAGCACAGTTTATTTTACTTTTCATTCTAAAAACTAAAGAATTTATTAACAAAACTGGATAATTAGCCCCCAGCCCCATGCGCTTTGCGCCCAGACAGCAAGTTCTCTAGGAGCAGCAGGGCTCGTGGGTTCGAGTCTGTGCTGGATGCACACCACCATGATTCCCAGCTGAAATGCGTGCAGAAAGCCAGGTACTTCCCATCTAATCCCTGAGGGCAGAACGGGTGAACAAGGACCCCGCCGACATTACAGACTGAGTCGCTGTGGCAGCAGAGAGGAGATCGGCACTGAACGGCCCAGGGTCTTCTCTGGCTGGGGGCTGGGCGAGCAGGCTCTCTGAGCCAGGCAAGCAGACTCTCTGAGCCCCACGCACCCTGCACAAAGAGAGCAAGTACTCCAGGAGCTGCAGGGCCAGTGGATTCGAGTCTGTGCTTTGCCTTTGCCCACATCCTCCAGCGAGTCGAAGGCTGGGGAAGTCTGTGACTGCTACCCATCTGGGCTGAATCTGGTTCCTGTATGAGTCCTGAACTGAGTGGAGACATAGATTTAGGTAGTTCACAAACTGGAGACCCTGCAGTTTGTGTCCGAATTACGCCTTTACCCTAAACTGCCTGGAGGCATAGGTCCACTGGAGC